>NC_092873.1:35180550-35468050 GCF_028372415.1 Notamacropus eugenii
AATGTGAGATCAAGTTCAGCTGCTCAGGTGGGGGCTGGGCCACCACACAGGGCTCAGTTCCCTCAGGGGGCTTACAAGGAGATCTTCAACAATGGATGTGGGCTACTGCCTGCTTTTGGAGCCCCTGCCTGTTGTTGCCTCTACTGCTGCCTCCTGAGGGGGCCTGAGTTATGGGGACACTCCACTCCCCTCTTGGCCAGCCAAAAAGACCCTCTCACTGACCTTTGGCTCCTGTGGGTTGCGGGATCTGCGCTCCCACTGGAGATTCTGTCCCTGAAGCCTGCTAGGATCTGCTCCTCTCAGTGCCAAGTGGCCAAGGCAGGGCTAGGCTCTGCTCAGAGTCTGGTGTGAGAGAGACCTTTCTCGTTGGTCTTTCAGGTCTCTCTGGGATAGAAATCTCCTCCACTCCATTGCTCTGTGGCTTCTACTGCTCCAGAATTTGCTGAGAGTTCTTCTTTACAGGTATTTTATGGGCTTGTGGGGTAAGAGCTAAGAGTATGTGCTTCTTTCTACTCTGCCATCTTGGCTCCTCCCCTAAGATATGATTCTTGTCCCCATTGAGTTGTAGTCTGAGAGGGGTATAAATCATGTACACAGGTATTTCTAAGATATAAGAATATGTGATAAATGCATCAGAGAAGTCCCATTAGGATAGTTTCGTGAAAGAGGTGGCTTTTAAGTTAGGCTTTAAAGAATGGGCAGGAATTCAATAGATAATATTACCATGGTCAGGAAGGCAAAGTAGTTGATTTGTAGAGCAGGAGGGCAATGGTTGTCATTGGTTGGTCGACTGGCAGGTTGGTTGTTGTCCTTCGTTCTCAAAGAGGACCAAAATGGCATCACTATGATAAGGTCAAGATTCAATATGTCCAACCGTGGCTGATCATGAGCTCAGGATGCACTATGACAGGTCAGGCACAAATAGTCCATATGAACATTTGGGGTGGATATTCCAAATCTACACATTCTGCATTTCCTTTGAGTTGTTTCAATTCTGTTTTGCTTATAGAGCACAGAACCTTCTCTGATGTGGGCATGCCATGCTGGGCAGTCCTGTGCCAGTCTCCCATGTCACACAATCAATTCCAAAGTTTTTGAGAGAGACCTTAAGAGTGTGCTTGTATCACTTTTTCTGACCACCATGTGATAGCCTGCCCTGGGACAGTTCTTCATAAAATAGTCTTTTTGGCAAGCATACATTTTGTATCCAAACTGAGTACTAGGATGGTGGTTATGTTTGTCATCAGTGCCCTAATGAAGGCACTAGCTCCTCTCCCACTCCCACATGTATAAATAAATAAGTAAAAGTAGGGAACATGGAATTTGGGTTTATTGTTAAGCTGGGCCATCCACTCTGCCATGAAGGGTTTATTGTATGTTTTAGAAGAAGAAATGTGAGGTGAGACATTTGTGTGTGTGTGTGTGAGAGAGAGAGAGAGAGAGAGAGAGAGAGAGAGAGAGAGAGAGAGAGAGAGAGATAGCAGCACAGTTCAAAGAGATCTGTTTGCCTATATGGCTTTCCTTGTTTTCTACATGGTATGTGATACTGGACAAAGCTTTATTCATTGGGCTAAGTTGTGAACTGCTGGAGGGCTTGGGTGAAGAGCATAGCCAAGGGCTAGTCAAGGATGACTTCATATCAAATAGTTTGGAACAACTGTATCTGTGACAACACCTCTGGAGCTCTTCTCTTATTTCTTTGGTTTTGCCGTGAGTTATGAGACTCTTAACATATAACACACTAGTCTATTGACCGCACCCCCTCTTTTCTATAATCCTCAACCAGGAGTTCTTAACCCTTTCTGTGTCACTGGGGAGACTTAGTAATCCCTTCTTAGAATTATTTCTTTTAAAATTCTATTCTTTTAAAAAATCATAGTTGAAGGAAATACTTAATTTCGATTAGCAATAAGAACAAGTAAAGATTTAATTCTTTTTCTAATCCAAGTTCATAGAATCCATCCCCCCTGAAATCTATTGACAAACCTGTGGAGGTCCATGGCCCTCAAGTCAATAATCTCTGTCCTAGAGAGTAAGATGCAGTTAATCTATAGATGCAATGGGTGGTCATTCTGGCCATAATGCTGCAAAAATATCTCATGAAGGTGCCCTTGACAACTCTCTCTCTCTCTCTCTCTCTCTCTCTCTCTCTCTCTCTCTCTCTCTCTCTCTCTCTCTCTCTCTCCCCCTCTCTCTCCCTCTCTCTCTCCTCTCTCTCTCTCTCTCTCTCCCTCTCTCTCTCCCTCTCTCTCTCTCTCTCTCTCTCTCTCTCTCTCTCTCTCTCTCTCTCTCTCTCTCTCTCTCTCTCTCTCTCTTCCCCACAATCTTTACCTCTCTCCCACCTCCTCTCTCAATCTTTCTTTCAGTCTTTCTCTCCTCTCTCTCTTCCCCCCTTACCCCTCTCTCAACTGTCACAAAAGAGTGCAGCAATGGACATTTTGCTTAGTCCTCTAGCTATTCCTGTGTTGTGTATGGACTTAGCAAAAGTTTTATCTCACATGTTGTTATCTACATGTGCTGTAAGCTACTTGAGGTCTTCTGCATAATGTGCACCAAAGGACTTGGTTGTTGCTGACTATATCAGCTATATCTGGGACAGCACCTTCTGAATCCTCTCTGTTCTCTTAGGTGCCAGAGATCATAGGGTTCCTGCAGCCATCTTTGTAGGACCCCAAGGACTAAAGAAAAGAAAGGGAAGCATTCCAAAGACAAGAAAGTGAGCAAAGGTTAGATAAGGAAAGCATAAAGCATTTAGGGTACAGGTCCAAATTGTCTGAGGGGGAGTAAGATGAGAGGTCAGAAAGATGAGGGGGGCTCCAGACCATGGAGGGCATTGAACATCAGACAGAAGAACTTGAACTTCACTGAGTAAGATAGCGGAAAGCCAAGGAACATTTTTTAAAGAGGGAAACAGCATGATCACTTCCATACACAAGGAAGATGAACTGAGAAGCATAGCGAAGGAGAGATTGGAAGGGGAAGAAAAAGGGATGGAAGACTGTTGCAATGGTCCAGACAGATGCTAATAGGTGCTTTGCCAGGGGATAGTAGTGAGCATTGAGAAGGGTACAGATGCAGGAGATAGTGTGGAGAAGAATCAGCTGAAATGGGGTACCATTTCATAAGCATGTCCACCACCAAGTTTTAGGTAAAAATAAAAAGCTGTGATACATTTTTTTCAGGTACTTCCCCTGCCCAGATCTCTGGGTCCCACATTACTGCTTCTAGCTCTTCCTGGCACACACTCAGCCAGGCCAAATTCCAGGACCTCTTCTCTGATGATAGACAGAACAGGTGAATCCTAACCCCTGCCAGGTGTCAGGAGAGAACAGAATCCCTTATTCACATAGAGTTCCAGCTGTGAATTCAGAGACTGCTGGGGAAAGGAGAGGAGGGGGAAAAGAGAAGGGGAGGACATGGTTGGGGCAAACTTTATCCTAAGAAATCAGTCAAGTCTTCATTATCAGCAGTGACTTTGGACAAAAAAAACCAGTTAGTTTCTCTGACCTCTTTTTCTTCATCTGTACAATCAGTCAGAGCAGTGCAGAGAATGTTGGGATTGGGATCAGGAAGACTTGAGTTCAAATCCCACTTCCAGACACTTACTAGCTATAAAACCATGGGCATATCACCCAACCTCACTGTACCTTTGTTTCCTCATCTGCAAAATGAAGAGGGTTGGACTTTAATGACCTCTTTAAGGTTCCTTCCAACTCTGCGATACTATGATCCAATCAATCAGTGAGCATTTATTGTAATGAACACACCTGCTATGTGCCAAACACTATTCCAGGCACTGGGAATACAACAAAAAGAGAAACAATCCCTACCCTCAAGGAGCTTATATTCTGTCTTGGAAGACAATATGTATATACTGCATAATACTAATATACTATATATAATGATAATGTCCATTGTGACTATTACACAAAGCCTCCCATAGGTAAACTACATGAGGTCCATTCTGGAGGAATTTTTCAAGTTCCCTTGACATGGAGACTATATCAATGGAACAACTACCAGGCAGCTAGGTGGCCCAGTGCATAGAACACTGGGTCTGGAGTCAGGATGACCAAAATTCCAATCCAGCCTCACACACTTACTATCAGCATGACCCTGGGCAAGTCACTTAACCACTGTCTACCTCAGTTTCCTCAATTGTAAAATAGCGAGAATAATGGCACCTACTTTAAAAAGTTGCTGTGAGGATCAAGTGAGATAATATTTGTTTTTTTTTAATTAATTAATTTATTTGTTTTAAGTTCCCTCTCCCTCCCTCTCCCCTCCCCAGCCTCCCCATATATGTTCTACACATACATTCTTATTAAATACATTTTCACCTTAATCATGTTGCAGAGAAGAATTAAAATGAATGGGAGAAACCATGAAAACAAAACCAAATACAAGAAAAAATGGTCTGCTTCATTCCATGATCCAATTCCATAGTTCTTTCTCTGGATGTGGAAGGCATTTTGCCTCAAGAGTCCACTGGGAATTTTTTAGGTCCTTACATTGCTATGAATGAGACAATATTTGTAAAGTGCTGAGCACCTAGTAGGTACTTAATACCTGCTTATCCTCTCCCAGTCATGAACTGCAACGTGTTCACACCCCAGCATGGACCTCTCCAAAACCCTTGGAATGATAATCAGGGGCCCTAGCGATAAAAAGACAAAAATAAGGCAGTCTTTAACCTTGAAATACTTAGATTCTACTGATGGGCTATAGCAATCCATTGATAAGTAAAAGTTTGTAGATAAGTAAATAAATATAAGTTAATTAGAGAAGGGGATGAAGGTCAATAATTATAGGGGATGGCACCTCAGCCAAGTGGGGAAGATGTGAATTCTGAAAGGTGGGTTTGAGAGAGGAACAGATTCCAAGAATGGGCATTGGTGTGAACAAATATCCACAGAGTGCAGAGATGGAATGTCAGATTCTGGATGCCAATAGAAGTTCACTTTGTCAGATTGTGCGCGCATGCGTGCATGTGTATGTGTAATCAAACAGTAACCTAAAGAGCTTGTATTTTCTCCAAAATGCAATAGACAGCCTAGGAAGGTTATTTACTTTTAAAGAGGCCAACAGGATTGAGTGACTTGCCCAGGGTCACACAGTAGTAAGTATCTGAGGTCAGATTTGAGCTCAGGTTCCTTCCGACTCCAGGGTCAATTCTCTAACCACTGTGCCAACTAGCTGCCCTACGATGGAAGGTTTTTGAGCAGGTGATTGACATGGGCCAAGCTGTTGTTCTATCAGTACAGACTGGCACCTGCTTTGCAGTTTATGCTCTTACACATTTACCTGGGGCACTGAGAAATTAGGTGATTTGCCTAGGGTCACACAGGCAGTAGGTGTCAGAAGCAGAACTTGATCCCAGGTCTTCATGAATCCAAGAAGGAAGGAAGGAAGGAAAGGAGGGAGAGAAAAGGGAGGGAGGAAGGGAGGGAGGAAGGAGTTGTTTTAAATAGCTTTTTATTGCCTAAGGAATAAAGTCTAAATTGCTTAGCCCAGCAGTCAAGAATTGGAATCTCTGGAACTGGCTTCAAGTCCTACTCCACTATTTATTTACCCCCTGCATGACCTTGGCTGATTCATTTGATCTCTCTGGGCCTCAGTCTTCTCCTCTGTAAAATGAGGTGGGGGTTGGATTACATAACTCCGAGGTTCCCTCCCATCCTAAATCCATGATTCCTACAGAAATGTAAAGGTTAGTGAGGAAGCAAGTGAAGCCCACAGAATTACTTCTTGGTTCTGTTATTACGTGGATGTTGACCACTAGAGGGAGGAAGGTACATGAATTCAATGAACTGTGTCCTTGACTACACGTCCCTTCAGAGACCCTAGCGTCTCCGTGTAATGAAGCACATCAGGGGCCACGTAGAGCAGCCTCTTCATTTTTAGATCTAGATGAGGAAACTGAGGCCCAAGGGGGGCCATATCATTCCCCCAAAGTCATATAAAGAATAAGTTCCAAAACCAGGGTTGGAACCCAGGTCCCTTGACTCCAGAGCCAGAGCTTTTTCCACTTACTCCCTGGTGGAATTGCCCTGGCTTCTCTGAAGAGCCAGGGCCGGCCTGCCAATGAGTCTGCAAGATCTTGGCGGAACATAACTTATATTTCTCTCTCTTTCTGGATCATGGTTCATTCTGGCACCAGAACAGTGTTTGGCTCTTTTCATTGCCTGGCACAAGACAGGGCAGCATTTGGGTGGCTTTCTGAGGGACTGGCATTTCCTGCCAGTCTTTCTGAGTTCCACAGCACTCCACAGATCCTCCCTTCCTCCCTCCAACCTGGTCCCCTTTTCTCTCTCTTCTACCCCTCCCTCTTCCTCCTTCTTTCCTTCTTCTTCCCCCTCCCCTCCCTTTCCCCTTCTCCCTCTTTACTTCCTCTCTTCCCTTCCCAGTCCTCCCTTCCCTCCCTTTCTTTTCCTTCTTTCTTCTCCCTTCTCCTTCCCCCTCTTTCCTTTCACCCTCCATCTCCCTTCCTCTCTCCTCTTTCCGTTTCCTTTCCCATTCCCTTCCCCCTCTTTTCTTTCCTTATTTCCTCTCCCCTCCTCTTCCCCCTCTTTCTTCCACTCTCTTTCACCCTTCCTCTCTCCTCTTCACCTCTTCTTTTCCTGTCCCTTTCCTTTCCTTCTTTCTTCTCCCCTCTCTTTCCCTCCATTTCTTTCCTTTCCTTTCTCCTCTCCTCCTCTTCCTCTCCCTTCTCCTTCTCCTTTCTTTTCCCACCCTTCTCTCTCCCCTTCCCCTCTCCATTCTGGACTCAAAGTCAGAAAGTCTAAGGGTCAAAGTCTAATTCTAAGACCTCCTAGGTGTGTGACTTTGGACAAATCCCTTCATTGTGCCCCCCCCCCCCATCGAAGTCAGTTTTCTCTTATGTAAAATGGAGTCAGTAATATATGAACTAGCTACCTCAAAGATTTGTTGTGAGGCAACTACTTTGCAAACTTTGTGGCACAAGGCAAAGAATACTAGCTCAGTTGTCAAAGGATCTCACTTCAAATCCCCTGTGTGACCTGAGTCAAGTTACTTCATTCCAGTTCCCTTACCTGTAAAAATTAAAAGGGTTGGACCAGATGGTTTCTAGGGCCCCCTGTTATGATCCTCTGGTCCAACACCAGGAGCAGACAGGTGTAAGTAATACAGATGCACCTCTTCCATGGGATTGTGATTTCTTTTGCTAGATTTCTAGAAAGCTTCTCTTGAGGATGGACAGGAATTGTAACATGTGGAGATAAAGAATGAGTGCATTCCAGGCAGGAGAGATTGCCTGTGAGATGCACTGTGCTGACTGGGTTCACTTCAGCTTATGCCCCACAACCTCAATGGGACCCTCACTGCTGCAAGGTAATCTTCCTATCCCTTCCTTAGCTATTCACTCTCCTACAGAACTCTTTCATCACTCCTCAAACTTAACCAATCACTCACTCTTCTGAGAACCTTGCCTTATATTTACCGAAAAAAAAATCAAAGTCATTCACCAAGAGGTTCTCTCTTCTCCTCTCCTCCTGCTCGCATATAACACAGATACCCTCTGCAGCTATCTCCTTATATCACATAATGGGGTGGCCCTTCTCCTTGTAAAGGCAGATCCCTCTATACACACTAGTAAGCCCAGTTCATCCTGTCTTCCCCAGCAAGGTGCCCTCTCTATCACCCCTCCTCTCTCACTTATCTTCAATCTCTCCCTGTCCACTAGGTACTTCCATAATGGCTACGAAAACACCTCCACCTCCCCACCCTCAAGAAACTCTTACTTGATTCATTCATGCCTCCTAGCTATCATTCCACATCTCTCCTCCCTTTTGTGGCTGACCTCCTTGAGAAGGTTATCTACAACAGATACCTCCGTTTCCTTTCCTCTCACTCTTTGAATCCCTACAGTCTGGCTGCTGATCTCATCATTCAACCAAATCTCCTCTCTCCAAAGTAATTAATGATCTCTTCGTTGCCAAATCTTAGGACTTTTCCTCAGTCCTCATTCTTCTTGTCTTTCACACAGGTGATCACCTTGTCCTTGACTCTGTCTCCTTTTCTGGATTGCCACCCAGGTCATTCTCTCTAACCATAGGCATCCCCCTTTTCTATCTCTGTTCTATTGATCTCATCAGCTCCCATGGATTCAATTCCATCTGTATGCTGATGATTCTCAAATTTGCTTTTCCAGACCTAACCTTTCTAGACTCCCATCTCTGACTGCCTAGTGGACATCTCAAACTGAATATCCCATAAACATCTTAAACTCAACATGCCTCAAACTAAACTCATTATATTTTCTCCACGCTGTCCCCCTTCCAAACTTCTCTATTACTGTTCCACATCCTCCCAGTCCTAGGCTTACATCATAGGTGTCATGCTTGATTCATCATATCTCCTTTACCTCCATATCCGATTTATGTCAAAGACCGACAAGTTTACCTTTATATTATTTCCCATATGTGCTCCCTTATTTCCTCTGACACTGCCTCCACCTTGTCTGGGCTCTCATTGATTCCTGCCTGGACTGTTGCAATAACCTGCTGGTCTGTCTCCCTGACACCTCTGTCCCCATAACAAAGCTGTCAAAGTGATCTTCCCAAAGTTCAAGTCTGGTCACGTCACACCCCTACTCAGTAAACTCCAATGGTTCCTTATTACCTCAAGCATTAAATACAGAATCCTCTGTATGACATTCAAAGTCTTTCATAATCTGCCTTTTCTTTCCAGTCTTTTTATACCTTACAGAGCTCCTCCTTCACTCCCATACTCTGTGATCCAGCGACACATGGCCTCTTGGTTGTTTCTCACATAGGAGAATGCCCACCTTTGGGCATTTCCCTGGCTGTCCTCCAAGCTTGTAATGGTCTTTCTCCTTATCTCTGCCTTCTGTAAAATTCTAGTTCAAATCCCACCTTCTACAAGAAGTCTTTCCTGAGCCCGCTTTATGTTAATACCCTCCCCCGTTGACTATTTCCAGTTTGCCCTAGCTGTAGCTCTCTTGTACATAATCATTTGCCTTTTGTCTCCCCCATTAGACTAGGAGCCTCTTGAGGTTTTTTTACCTTTTCTTGTATCCCCAGCAATTAGTAAAGTGCCTGATACATTGTAAGTAATAAATATTTATTGGCTCAAGTAGTTCAGTTTGACAAGATTAACTTGAATGTCCAGTCTGTAAATGGAAATGTAATAAAAGCTTCTCAAATTGAACTCATTTGATGACTCCAGTTTTATAGCTGAGGCCCAGGGAGAGACTGATTACACAAACTCTGATGATTATGCTTTGGGACTTTGAGAAGCCACATAAATTCTTTGTTTCCTGATCTATAAAGCAAAGGAGCTAGACTCAGTGGTCTTTGATGTCCTTTCTAGCTCTAGATATCAGATGAGCCATAAGCCAATACATATGAAAATCAGGATTTGAACCCAGGTCTCCTCACTTCATCTCCAACACCCTTTCCACTTTTCTACCTTGCTACATGGCATTGAGTGGAGCTGTTCCCTTAAAAAAGGGCAAATTGCAACATGTTACACTGGAAAAAATACTGGGTTTGGAGTCAAAGGATACAGGGTTCAATCCTGGCTCTGCCATTTACTCTGGGTATGACCTTGGGTAGAAATACCACCTTTCTGGAACTGGGTTATGGTGCCTGAAGTTCCTTCTGGATCAAAATCTATGACCAGCTGACCTCAAAAGTCTCCCTCATCTCTATGTCTACGATTATATGATCCATCTGGGGTTAGGAACAAGATGGAAAACAAGCCCAATCTTCCAACCCTTGAATTGTTCCTTGTCAAGACTGCATGGGGAGTTCTAGGGTCAGTTATCAAACTGATTTGTTTCCAGTAAAGGATAAAAACTGAAAGATGGGATTGTCTCAAATGCAGGAACTCTGGTTGGAATGGATTGAAAATGCCCACTCTCAGAAGCAGGCTACAAGTGGCTACAGGGATGCCAGTCTAGGGCTTCTTGGGGAACATGGTGGAAGGATGCAGGAAAATGAAAAATGTTTGATTGCCAAGTCAAATGATCTCATGTTTGTTCTAATGTTCCATCTCTCTTTTTTTGTAAGGTTTGAGACATTAAGGGGCAGTGTGGTCCTATGAAAGCAGAACTTCCTTTGGAGTCAGAGGACTTGGGTTCAAATCCTGGCTTGGCCATTTCTATTTGTGTGACTTTGGATAAGTCACTTAACACCTCTGGACCCATTTCCTTGTACTTTGTAAAAGGAAGAGATTTATACTAGATGATCTCATGGTGTAGCTGAAAAGGCAATTGATCTTGAGTCAGAAGACCTGGATTCAAATCCTGTCTTTGAGATCTACTAGCTGCATAAACTTGGCTTTTGTTGTTTAGTTTTCCTGTGCCTCAGTTTCCTCATCTATAAAATGAGAGGATTGGACTGGATGTAGATGGTCTCTGAAGTTGTTTCTGGCTCTAAGTCTATGATCCTATGACCTCTCTCAGATGAATACAGGAAGTAGGCTGGGTATTCCCAATAATGATAACACCTGGGCTATAAATGCCCTCCACACCTTTACCTCTTAGAGTTCCTAGTGTTCTTCAAAGGTCAACTCAAGATCCATTCCCAAGATGAAGCCTTTCCTGATCTCTGTTGACTAATTGTAACTTCTCACAAATCTGAGATTACATGTATATGTGTGTATGTATGTGTGTATACACATACATATACCTATATATACACATAAACTATATATGTCTACACACATATACACACGTGTGTATGTACGCATGTATGTGTCTACACATGTGTGTGTATATGTGATTATTGTCCTTCATTCTTGAAGAGAGCTAAAATGACATCACTATTCTAGAGTCGAGTTTCAATGTGTCTGATTGTGGTTGATCAGACCAATATGACTTCGGAATGCTCTACCACAGGTTGGGCACAAATAGTCCGTGTGAATATTTGGGATAGATACTCTAAATTTGCAAATTCTGTATTTCCTTTGATCTGTTTCATTTCTGCTTTACTTGTAGAGCACAGCACCTTCTCTGATGTTGGCACACCATGCTGACTTGGTCTCTGCTCCAAGACTGGGAGTTGGACTCAATTCCCTTTCTTCCTCTAATTCTACCTCCCTCTCTCTTTCTATGTCTCTTGTCTCTCTCCCTCTCCTCCCTCCCTTCCTCTTTCTCTGTCTCTGTCCATATCTATGCCCCTGTCTGTCTCTATCTCTCTCTGTCTCTGTCTTTCTCTCACTTTAGGTAAGCATCTTAATTTTTCTGATCTTCCATTTCTTTATCCTTAAAAATGCACCATCGAGTATAGTCAGGAATACCTGACCCCAAATCTAGCCTGTCTTACTTAACTACCTGTGGGATGCAGGGCAAGCCTCCATTTTCTTATCTGTAAAAATGTATCAAAAATGTATCATATAGAGTCAGAACGACCTGAATTCAACTCCTGCCTAGGACACTAGTACTTATACTACATACATATTAGCTGTATGACCCTAGATAAGTCACTTAACCTCTCAGAACTTCAATTTCCTCATCTATAAAATGAAGAGATTTTAACTCGATGGTTCTTTCAGTTCTAAATCTATGATCACAAAATTAAATGACTCCTGTTGGGTTGGGAGAAAAAGTCAGGAGGCCCCAAGCAACATTTGGTGAGGTACTTAGGCTGTAGCTGTCCTCAATTCTTATTGTACCCAGAAGTCTCTGTCCTTCAGGAAAGTAGACAAGAGCTTGGCATTGGGAACATGGCCATCTTCACCCCCATCCCTAGAATCACATCATCCTTTGGCTGTTGGGTAAGAGCAGTGGCACTGAAGAATGAGTCTCCAAAATCAGAGGAGACAAAGAAAATAGGATAGAGGTAAAAAGGGGAAAGAACATATGTGTGCCCTAGGATGGGGGAGGTGACAGGCTGAAGGGGAAAATATAAAGACATTTCTGGGGGAATTTGTTCTTTTTTAAAAAGTATAAAAGTCTTCATACATTTCTGCACCAGCCACAGCAAATTCTTATTTCCTGCCAGCCTTACCCTTGTCCCTCTTGTCACCTTGTGTGCCCTGTCTGGCCTTCTTACTGCTCTGAGGTGAAGCCAGAATGATATCATTGCCCTGTTCAGTGAGCTCTGGTCAGGCTGTGTCTAGCAACTGAATCACTCACTACTAATTGCACATCTAGAGCTACATGTCTCACTGACATTTCAAACTCCACATTCCCAAAATGGAACTCAATATGTCCCCCCAAAACTTTCCTGTTACGCAGACTTCCCTACAAATGTTGAAGGCATTCATCAAACAAGCTACCCAGGCTTGTAACACTGGGGTAGTCTTTGACTCCTCATGGGCTCACACCACTTATCCAATCTGTTGCCAAGTCTGACATCTATGTCCCCTCCTTTCTGCCCCCTGCAGAATAGTCTCTCATCATATCACTCCTAGACTAGCAGAAGAGTCTTCCACTTGGTCTCTATGCCTCAAGTGCTCACCCTACTCCAGTCCATCCTTGTTAGGCTTCCAAAGAAGTTATACCAGGTCACCTTCCTACTCAAACTTCAACAGCTCCCTATTACCACTAGGATCAACCTTTACATGTTTTCCTACCTGTTTGACCTTCTTAGACTTTACTCTCTTGCATGTTCTATCATCCAACAACACTGGCCTCTGCTGTTCCTCTCACAGGACACTCCATCTCCTGATTCTTTCACTATACACTGGTTGTCCTTTACATCTAGAATGCTATCGCTCCTTACTCCTGGCTTCCTTCAAGACTCAGCCTTAGATGCACCTTCAGTAAGAGGGCGTTCCTGGAGTGTGTCCTTCTCCCTCTCTCTGTTCTCCCCTCCTCCCCCAGCCTTGCCTCTGAAATTACTTCCCAACAACACTGCCTATATCTTATATGTACTGTTTGCCTGGCATCTCTCCCACTAGAGTACTCCTTGAGGGCCGGGGGTACATTTTTGGCTTTCTTTGTATCTCCAGTGCTTAGCACAGTATATTACTCATTTGAATCAGTAAATTCAAAAATATTTGGGCAGCTAGGTGGTACAGTGGATAGAGCTCTGGGCTTGGAGTCAAATCCTGAGTTCAAATCCAGTCTCAGACACTTACTAGTTGTGAGACCCTGGTGGAGTCACTTAACCCCATTTGCCTCAGTTTCCTCATCTGTCAAATGAGCTGGAGAAAGAAATGGTGAACCACTCCAGTATCTCTGCCAAGAAAACCCCAAGTGGGGTCATGGAGAGTCAGACAGGGCTGAAACAACAGAACAACAAAATATGCAAGTGTATTATTGCCTGGAAGGAGGACTAGCCGACACTGCCTGCTTTCCCCTACTGCTGCCACCAATCCTGAACATTCTCCTCATGTCCCTTATCTTCTTCTATCTCTAGGCTGATGGTAAACTTAGCCTTACCTTGATCCTTCACCTTTGACAAAGTCCAAGAGTCCATCCCAGAGACTACAAGGCTCAGAACCAGTTCATGATACTTGTGGCCATTTGGGCTAAGGTGGCCTCTTCAATCAGGACAACTTCTGAAAGACAGAAGCTTCAATGAATCAATCGATAAAGGAGGGACGAGAACAAATATTTATTAAGTACCTACTGTGTGTGCTGTGTGTGTGCCAAGGCACTATGCTAAATGCTTTACAAATGTCATTTCACTTGATCCTCACAATAACCCTGGGAGATAGGTACTATTATTATCCCCATTTTACAGTTGAGGAAACTGAGGCAAACAGAAGTTAAGTGACTTGCCTAATCACTAGTATGTGACTAATAAGTGTCTGAAGCTGGTTTTTAAATTTGAGCTTCCTCATTCCAGGACCAGAGCCCTAACCACTGCACAATATAGCTGCTTCTAAGGCATTTATTAAACATCTACTGGGTACCAGGCCTGGAAATCCAAAGACATGAGTGAAACAAATTTGTCCTAAAGACACTTACATTCTATTAGGGAAGGCAACATGAGTGTTATACACCATGCATAAACATCCATGTTACTATGTCTCTGCAGCAGTAGAAAATGTGCATTTTGTACCCTGAGTCCCTCATGTCTCTATTAGGAGGCGGTTGGCACGTCTCACCCCCAGTCCTCTGGAATTGAGATTGATCATTGCACTCTTAAGTCTTTCAAAGTTCTTTCTTTACAATATTTTTACATATTTATAATAAAATATATAATACCTGTTAATTCTTTATAATATTGTTAGTGTACCTTTTTAATGTAGACTGAGCTGGCTTCCCTTTGGAAGTGCTATGGGGGTAGTACTCCTGCCCTGAGGATCCAGTTGGCTCTGGGGGATGGGAATTGAATCCTAACTTTGAACGCCTTGCCCCTAGAGGCACAAAGGACCTGTCTCTGGGGCCTTGGTCCTGGGGAGGTTGTAGCAGAATTGCCATACCCTGACAGTATGAAATGTTGTTGATTGGTGGGTGAATGTGGAAGTTGAGGGGCGTGGCATGAATGCTGTTAGGAATTGTGTCTTTGTAAATCACATCAAAAATAACCTTGTTTTATTGTATTTTATGGCTTCCAGGTGCTTCCTTACATTGTGTTCTGATCCTAAACCTGAATCACCGGACTGGCATGAACTTGACCTGACTTTGAACATATACTGCATACACATATACATATTTGTATGTGTACATGCCTGTATATGTGCACATGTGTAGTGTGTGTTGTAGGTATGCATAGTGTGTATATATACACATGAACATATATATGTGTGTCTATTCACAATGAATACAATATAGAAGTGCGAGGAAGATTAAGATACATTTAAATGTGTTTGAGCTGAGCCTTGAAAGAAGCCAGAGATTCCAAGGGCTGGAGGTGAGGAGGGAAGACATTCCAGGTATGTCAGTACAATCATATGGAGGCAAAAGATGGAGAAGTATGTATGAAGACCAGTAAGAAGGGAAGTTTGACTGGTCTGAAGCGTGAAAGGGAGTCATGAAGAGTGAGAATGGAAGGGAGAGTCTGGATCCCCACAGAACCCATGGGTGACACCCACAGCCCATCCTCTCTCTAACAGTCTTCTTTCCCAGGCTAGTTCTGGGCTGCTAAGAGCTTCCCCAGCCATTGCTGTGGAAATGGAAGAGCTGAGACCCAAAAAGCTCACTCCATGAATCGCCTTCTAGTCCAGCAGTCCTTCTCTGCCAAGGCCACCAGGAAAGCTTGGAGGTAAGGTTTGAAGCCAGTGTTTGATATCCCTGCCTCTGCCCGTATACCTTCCTCTGGGTCTGTGGGCTTCCCCCTCTTACTGATGCTGAATGACCTGAGTGGGGAATAGGACTTGAGCAGACCTCGGTTCAGATCCTGGCTCTGCCAGGTAACTCCAGGGATGTAGTCTAACCTCTCTGAGTTTCTTTATCTGCAAAAGGGGAGTGATGAGGTCCTTTCCAGCTATTGATTTGGGATGGGAGAAACCTCTGGCACATTAGATGACATGTCGCTGGACTCGGATTTTAAAAAAAGCATCTGGGTTTAAACACTGACCTGGCAAGTCTTAGCCTCAGTTTCCTCTTTTGTAAAATATGGATAATGGTAGCATGTACAGTAGAGATTTGTTTTGAAGATGGGTAGGACTTACAGGATTCTCATTTCTAAAATATACAGAGAACTGAGTCAAATGTACAAGAATACAAGTCATTCCCCAATTGATCAATGGTCAAAGGATATGAAGAGGCAGTTTTCAGAGGAAGAAATCAAAGCTAGCTATAGTCATATAGAAAAAAATTCTCTAAATCACTATTGATTAGAGAGATACAAATCAAAACAACTCACACCTATCAGATTGGCCAACATGACAAAAAAGGATGATGATAAATGTTGGAGAAGTTGTGGGAGAGTTGGAACACTAATTCATTGTTGATGGAGCTGTGAGCTGATCCAGTCCTTCTGGAGAGCAATTTGGAACTATACCCAAAGGGCTACAAAAATGTTCATACCCTTTGATCCAGCAATATAACTACTAGGACTGTATCCCCAAGAGATCATAAAAACGGTAGAGTCCAGCATGTAGAAAAATATTTATAGCAGCACTCCTTGTGGTGGCCAAAAACTGGAAATCAAGGGGATGCCCATCAATTGGGGAATGACTGAATAAACTGTGGTATATGCATGTAATGGAATACTATTGTGCTATAAGAAATGATAAACAGGAAGACTTCAGAGAGGCCTGGAAAGACTTATATGAACTGATGCTGAGTGAAAGGAGCAGAACCTATGTGTAGAACTTATATAAAATTGTATGCTGTCTCAGGGAAGGAGGGGAGAGGGATGGGGGAAGGAGGAGAAATGAGAGGGAAAAAAATCTAAGTTATGTGTGAGTGTAAAAACAAAATAATAAAAAAAAAGAACTTACAGGATTATATATAAACGCGAGCTGTCATGATCTCAGAGCAAATCACTTTACATATCAGATCTCAGGATTATAGACCTAGGGCTGAAGGGAAACTCAGAAATCTTCTTGTCTATCTCCATCATTTGAGGAAATGGAAGCCCAGGGAAACTAAGGGATTTACCCAACCCCTAACCAAATGAGGTGATGCCCAACATGAGATAGTGGAGTCCTGCTACAGAGGATGGGAAACAGAACAGAGCCATAAATCAGGGAACAGAAAGGGGAGTGATCCTTTTGGCATGAGATTAGAGACTTGTGCTGAGCCTGTGCCACCTTTCAAACAGGAGAATCCCCACAGCCTTTGGAAGGAGGAAGGAGGGAAAGGGCCACTGCTGTCCCTGATTCTGAGATGTTAGTTCCTTCTCTAGGGTTTAACTGGTTGAAGCCAGTTTAGGACGGCTATTCATCTTGATAAAAGGCAACCAAAATTTCCTTGTCTCTATCTCTGCTTCTCTGTCTGTCTCTCCTTTTTTCAAATTTTATATCATTCTTTAACAAACATTTATTTCTTTCTCTACCCACCCCAAAATTAGAAGAAAAAAGAAAAACAAAACACCTTTTAACAATATATTTTCAAACAAAAATGAATTCCCACATTGACTGTATCCAAAAATGCATTTCTCATTCTGTACTCTGAGTTCACATGTCTGTTAGGAGACAGGTGGCATATCTCATCACCAGTCCTCTGGAATCAAGATTGGTCATTGTGCTAATCAGAGTTCTTAAGTCTTTCTAAGTTCTTTCCTTATAATGTTGCTATTTCTTCATAATACTTTACATATTTATAATATAATATACATAATATTTATTATTTCTTTATGATATTGTTAGTGTGTAAATGGTCCCCCTGGTTCTCCTTTTCTTGTCCTTTTAAGGATATTTTTTGCTCAAACATCAGAATCATTTTCCAGTACCTTCTCCTTCCCTGATAGACTCATCTCTTCTAAAAAAACACAAAAAAACAACCCACACACTGGCTAGTATTTATCACCATCAAGTCCTAAAATACATCAAATTCAAAAATGGAGAAAGAAAGCATCTTTAATCAAGATAGCAGGGTAGCAAATCTGCCACCCTGGGGGATGTCCCACCAGGAGACCTACTTATATTTTTAAGAGAAAAGGGGTTGGGACTCACATTAGGTAGCAAGGCCTGGTCATGAGATGCCAGCCACCCTCAGCAATCCCAGCAAGGAAAGCCACTTCATTCTGGCTATTTTTCCCTTCATGCTGTGAATCTCAATGGAAGGGGGTAAGGACATCAGAAGCTGGTTTGACTCAAACTGGTTTTGTTTACAAGAAAAGGTCCCAGGGTGGGGACTTAGGGTGAGGTTCAGATCCACCTAATAATGGAGAGTACAAGAAGGTAAAAATATTACTGGAATTCTGATATTACAAGGATCATTAAGCAGAAGTTCTAGGTAATATTACAATTGATTTTAACAAAATTTTTCTTTCATTAAATTAGCAATTTTTTTGTGACCACTTAGATCTTGCTTTGCACATAGTCTACCATCAATATGATGTCTTGGGGAAAGCCCTGAATTTGGACTCAGAGGACCTGAGTTCAAAATCTCCCATTGCCACCTCTAACTAGTGTGACCTTGAGTCAACTACTTTACCCGCTCTTAGCCTCATCTGTAAATTGAGATGGTCTTAGAGGTCTTCTCTAGCTATGAATCTATGCTACTGTGACATTTCCAATGAGAGCAGGGAGTGATGGTCTTCTGGTTAATGTGGAGGAAAGTCTCCACTTTATTCTATAAATGAAAGTAAAACCTTTTAAATTCATGATGAAAGAAGGAAAATATTAGTAAGTCACTCAATCAAGAGTGAGAAGACTATAAGGAAATGGATACTGGCTACTTCACCAGAGTTCTGAAGAAGGAAACAAAAATAGGTTGGAGATTTTCCATTGAGGAATAATTAAAGTTATTTCTGTCTTATTTTTCAGGGAAAAGAAAATAGAAAATGTTTTTCCTATGAAATGACACAAAATAAAAAGCCCTTGGCTGGAAGTCAAAAGACCTGGGTTTTAGTCCTATTTCAGTCATTCATGACTGAAATTCATAGGACTTTGCCTTCCTCATGTATAAATGCAACACATCCATTAACCTAGCCAAAGATGGTGTCAGCCTTCTTGACTGTCATGACACACTGTTGATTCACTTTGAGCTCACAGTCCTCTAAAACCTCAATTTCTCTTGCCTGTAGGATAAGGGGATTGGACCAGATCATAGATCTAGCTACCTTGATTGATTGATCAGTTGATTGATGATTGATATAATTGACTAGACCATTGAATCACAAATATCAGAGTTGCAGTGGTGGGGATCATAAGTCATCTAATCCAAACTCTCCTTTATTTTGTGGGTGGGTCTTACCCAACAATTCACCACTGAGGGCCTCACCTCTTTGGTAGTCTGAAGCTATTGTAGCATGGCAGATCCCTTTGCTAGCTCAGCTCCAGAAAACCCAGGGTCACTTGCATGCCATGAGGAGTCATCAGAATGGAAATATTTCATTTTAGCACACCCAATACTTCCCAGCAAAAACACAAACAAACCCACCCACAATGAACATTCCTTGAGGGTAATTCAGCAAAACTATAACTGAGAGTATCTTTCACTTTCCATTTCGTGGTTTACAGGCAAACAGAAAGAAGGGATGTGTTCTTGGGTTGATACTGTCTGTTATACTTGATTCAACTGTTCTGTTGCTTCTTCATACTGACTACAGAGTTTCAAAAAGCACATGTTCTTTTCTTTGGGCCCTACTTTCTTCACTCTGCATCACTTCTTATAAGTCTTCCTAGGTTTCTCTGAATTCTTCAGATTCATCAGTACTTACAGCTGAGAAATCTTCTGTTTCATTCATGTATCACATTTATTTAACTATTCACCATACACTAGGGATATATTTTATTCCCAAACTTCTGTTCTCACAAATAATGATGCTATGAATATTTTCTTTCTTTCCAAAATGTAATTGAAATTTCTTTGCCAGTACTTCTGACAAATGGTCCCTCCAGCCTTCACTCAAACAAAGAACCATAATGATTTGGGACTCACTAAATTCCTAAGACCATCCACTCTGTTTTTTGGACAATTTTCACCATTAGGAAATTCTTCCTTATTTCAAGCTGAAGCTTTCTGTTCAACCTTTTCCCCTAGCTCTGCCCTTAGAGTCAAGCAGCATATATCTCTTCCTCTTCTACATGGCAACATTTCAAATATTTGGCCACCCAAATTTTTCTTCTAGGATAAACATCTCCAGTTTCTTCACCTATTCTTTATATCACATGGTTCTAAGTCCCCTTATCAGCCTGGTTAAACTCCTTTGAACATATTCTAGTTTGTCAGAATCTTTCCTTCACGCATTAAAAAAGTTTTTGTAATTGTGTCAACTACATAATAATTATAAAATTAATAATAGCTAACATTTAAATAGCACCTATTACATGCCAGGCCTTGTACTAAACACTTTGCAAATATTATCTAATTGGATTCTCAAAACACCTGGGAGGTGGGTGCTATCATTATCAGCATTTTACAGATGAGGAAACCAAGGCAAACAGAGGTTAAGTGACTCATCCACAGCTAATATTTGTGGGAACAAAATATGTCCCTGGTGTATGGGAAATAACAAAATAAATTGTGGTATATGACTGAAATGGAAAATTTCTCAGCTGTAAGCACTAATAAATGTGAAGAATTCAGAGAAACATAGAAAGACAAAGTGATGCAGACTGACAAAAGTTGGGACCAAAGAACAATACTTTCTGCAACAATGTAGAGTTAGCACTAAGAGGTAACAGAACAGTTAGGTCTAGAACTCTGACCACTGCACCACTCAGCTAGGAATTGTGTCAGTTGTTGGAAATACAAAGACAAAAAACGAAATAAGGATCTTACATTTACTGAGAAGAAATAACATGTATGCTGATAGGTAAAAATTAAATTCATACAAAGTAAATAAAAAATAATGGGGGCAAGGAACGGAGCAGGCTGTGCAAAGACAGGGAGGTGGGAGTTGAAACATCATATACAAGAAGAGCAAATAGGTCAATAATACCCCCGAATTGGACCCAATATCCCAGATAAGATCAGACCAGAATAAGGTACAATGTGACTCTGATCTCCTTCCTCCCTATCTTTCTCTCCTTCCTTCCTTCCCTCCTTTCTTCTTTCCCTCCCTCCTTCCTTTCTTTCTTTCTTTCTTTCCTTCCTTCTTTTTCTTCCTTTCTTCCTTCCCTTCCTTATTCCTTTCTTCCCTATTTTCCTTCCTTCTTCTTTACTTCCTTCCTTCCCTCCTTCTTTCCTTCACACTTTTTCTTTCTTTTCTTTCTTTCTTCCTTCTTATTTTCTTCCTTTGACTACTTCTTGCAGTCCACTAAAGCCTCTATGTTGTTTCAGATAAACTGTTGTCCAATCGTGTATTCTCTATGCTCTGACTGTGTAGCTGATGACAGAGATTTGATTTGGCCTAGTCTTTTATCCTCTGGGAGTCTTTGGGGATCTTGATTCTATCTTCCAACATATTAGCTATCTCTCCCAACAACATGTAACCTAAAAATTCCATGCATGACTGATTAAATACAAATTTACTGTCATATGATACATCTGCATTGATGACCCCGTTTATTCATTTAAATTTTTTTGCTATTGTTATAGAGGAGGATTCAATTGTGGAATAGTGGTGGGAGCACAAACCCTGAGTTCAGAGGACTTCCAAAGTTATGTGATCTGTGTGACCTTGGACAAGACTTCAGCTTCTTTGTCTTTAAAATAGAAGGGTTGGACTACATGATCTCTGAGGTCTCTTCCAGCTCTAATTCCAGTCAGCTATGATGTTATGATATTGATGTAAAGCCAAAGGGCATGAATAAAGCATATTTTTTTAAAAAATACAAATTTCTTTAAAAGGATTACTAAATTCAGAGTAACTGTTTAGCCTTAATATTGCTTTAATAAACAGATTCAAATATTACAATTACTTTCATGTGGAGAATCTATGAAACTTTGAGGTTTTAAAATGTGATCCTCCTACATGAAAAAATAAGTAATAACCACCCCCTGAAAATGTTATCTCACTAATAGAATATAAGCTTCTTGAGGTCAGAGACTGTCTCAATTTTGTACCTGTAGATCCAGCACCAAGGACAGTGCCTGATACAAAGACGGGGTTTACCAGATACTTACAGACTGTTTGATGATATACATTTTATTGCTTGGTTTAGAGGCACCTTAAGAGAGTAGAAAGAATAGTAGCCCTTGAAAGGAGTGTAAATCCTACGTTTGTTTGGTCCATGGAACTCTTCTCCACTGATCATACGAAAGAGTATTATTGATGTTTCATATTAGTTTGAAAAATGAGTATACAGTTATTCTTACCATATCATCCAACTATAGCTGGTCAGTTAAACACTCAGTTTATGTCAGAGGTTGGAATGAGCAACAACAAGGAACTTAATTTTCTAAGGATTCACTAGGATTAAGGGACAAGCTCTCATACTGCCCATATTTGATGACTTTTTTGGAGGGGGGGGAGGAATTCAATTTATATCAAAAAAGAATGTCCTGAGCTCTTTATAAACTAGAGAAAGTGAGTTCAAATCATTACTTACAAATTCTTCCACATTTACAATGTGACATGAGCAAATCATTGAACATTTTGGGGCCTCAGTTTCCTTATCTGCTAAGGTGATTGGAACAAGTGACTTCTATGGTCCCCTCTAATTCCAAATCTATGACACTGTGATGCTTGCTACCTATGTGACCTAAGTCACTTAACTATTGTTGACCTTGATTTCCTTATCAAGAAAATAAGAAGGTTGGACCACATGACAGAAAGGGGTGTCAAATTCTTCTCCTGGCTCCCATGTTAGTTGCTCTTCTCACTCTACTATATTTGCCCTCACATGTCTAAGGTGGGTGATTGATCCAGTGACCAATACCTGCAACCTGAATTCAATTTACAGGCTCTTAGAATTAAAGCTACTGCTTCCCAAACCCTGAATGGTACCATATAACCACACCCTTAACAAGGAAATGCCAGGAAGACCTGGGTTTGGATTCTACCTCTGACGCTTACTGTAGGCAAGTCCCTTCATCTCTCTGAGCTTCAGTTTCCCCATCTGTAAAGTTGTTACAATAACTCTTGAGTCCCTACTCACCAGGGCTGCTGTGAGTCTCAAAAAAGATACTATATGTAAAACACTGCGCAAATCAGCTGTTATATTATTAGTCATTGGATGAATGCCTCCTGATAAGAGGTGGCTGGGTTGGCTGGTTTCTCAGGGCCCTTCTCTCTGTCTCTCTCTGAGGGAGAGATTTCCTCTGTACCTAAATGCAGATGAAAATGATTTGGTTTAGGTTCCCAGACAGGGCTGGCAATGAGGACTCATTTGTTTACGAAAACCCAAATCTTCCCTGCATTTGTTTCAGCTGTTTTGATTGAGGGTGAATTGCCCCAGATCAAACCCTGCCCTGGGGCAATTTGCCTTCTGACTAGGAATTCAGCAAGAAGTACACAGTCCCAAAACAGAAAAACTAGGCCTGTGGGATGAGCATGTTGTCTGCCAAAAATTGATTTGAGAATAGTGTGAAATAGCAGAGAAAAGCACAAAGGCACTCAGTAGCACAGCTCCTGCCCCTGATGCTGCCTAGTGCTGTGGTCATTGGCAAGGTATATTGCCTCTCATAACCTCAGTTTTTCATCTATAAAATGGGGATGATAATACCCTTTTACTTATCTCAAGAGGTTGTCAGACTGAGGACTGTAAAGGACCTTAGAGAGATGTGGGGAAATACGGGATAGGGATAAGAGCAGTAAGTTCAGAATTAGGAGAGACCTGACTTTGACTCCTATTCTGACACTATCCCTCTGGCCATGGACAAGTCACTTAACTTCTCTTTGCCCTAGTTTCTTGATCTGTAACATGGAATTTATGGTATCATGAATGACCTAGAAAGGACCTCAGAGGTATTTGGTCCAACCCCCTCATTTTACAGATGGGGAAACTGAGACCAAGAGAGGCAGATTGACTTGTTCAAGATCACATAGATAGTAAGTAGATCATAGGATCATGCCTCTAGAGTCTGACCCCTCAGTTTTACAGATGAGGAAATTGAGACCCAGGGAATTCACATGACTTACAGGATCATAGATGCAGAACCAAAAAGGACGTCAGAAGTAATATATAGTTCAATTCACTTCATTTTACAGATAGGGAAACTGAAACTTAGAGAAGCAAAGTGTCTTATCATAGCTCTAGAACTGGTAGGGATGTAAGTGGGTGTCTAGACCAACCCCCTCATTTTATAGAGGAGGAAACTGAATCCCAGAGAAATGAACTTAAGTGACTTGTGTAAGTCATGCAGGTTCTAGTAGTAGAGGTGGGAATTGGACCCCCAGTTCTCTGATTCCAAAGTCAATGCTCTTTCCAGTACACCCATTATGCAAGGAGAAAGGGGTGTTGCAAACCTTACAAGGCTATCTGAGTGTCATCCTTATTATCATTTCCTTTGGTTACATCTTTAAAAAAAAAGCCTGGAAAGTATCAGATTTAAGCAAGGGTGCTAAGTAAGCTGCATCTTTATTCAGTAAATGTTCCAAGGAATACCCATTGCCTGAGAAGATGGGAATCATGCATCCAAATGATGGTGGTAAAGTCTCAGTGACTTCATTGTCTGGGATTTGTTCCTGAGCCAGAATAATCCAAGGGATGGCTAACCAAGTATCTTGGGATTTGACTTTCCTCATAACTGCTCCCTACCCCAAATCAAGAGAATGGGAGAGTGGAATGGATGTAGGCTGTTGTGGTCCAGGTTTCCTCCCAGGACTCCCATTCTATGGTTTGGAGCTTCAGTATGAATTCCATACCAAAACGAGACCCTCCACTTCCTAATGGCACCATTAAGGACAGAATGTGGAGTCACAGCCCTAAGATGGTGAACAAGTAGGAGAACTTGATACTTCAAAATGATATTTAAAGGAACATTTAATTAAAGGAGACAAGAATCAGGAAGTGAAGAGGTTCGGTTAGGATGAAATCAAAGTAATTGGATGGGAAGCATTGTATTTCCATTTCCTTCTGGGAAAGAATATTTGCTATGGTTAAAATATCAAGGATATAGATATTGTAGACACTTTTCTGTGTATGTGAAATTTCACTCATTGAATATCAACTCCCTGGCAGTGAGGGATTTTACATTTTTGTCTTTGGATGACAACTGACTCCTAACTTTGCCAATCTGCCACATCCCTAGATGTGACCTTCCATTGCATCTACTGTCTTCACCTTCTTCTCTGCTCTATTCCACTGTCCCAGTGGCCTATTTGCCAACTTGCTCATTTGTCTGTAAAAAGAGGGAGCTGGAGTTGATGGTCTCTGACTTCAGGCAGCTAGGTAGCTAGCGCCCTGGGTTTGGAATCAGGAGAATCTCATTGCAAATCCACACTCAGTATCTGTTTTAGTAGTAGCTGTGAGACCCTGTACAAGTCATTGAACCTCTATTTGCCTCAGTTTCCTCAACTGCAAAGTGGAGATAATATTAGCACCTACCTCACAGGTAGGTGCACATTAAAGAAATGATATTTGTAAAATGCCTGGCATAGTTAATAAATGCTTGTTTCTTAGGTCCCTTCCAACTCAGAATCTATAATCTTTCCTTAGCTGGGGCAGACAGGCAGTGGATTGTCAGAAGACTGAGAAAATAAAAGGAAAGAAGAGGATTTAAAATATATATATACACATATATGTGTACATATACATATATATGTATGTACATATATGTATATGTATCTATACATATATATCTCTATGCATGTCCCTATCTCTATATCTATCTTTTAATGTACATATAGATATAAAGCCCTCTGCAAACAGCTAGGAGTTAGATGATAAAGAAATATGACCTGTTTTGCTTGATGAGGGTTTGTGATAGAATGGAAAAAGTAAAAACAATGAATTTGGAATAAAAATTTCTGGGTTTGAATCCCAGTGTAACTGGGATCCCCATGTGACCTTGTGTGAGACCTTGGACAAGTCAACCTCTCTGGGCCTCAATTTTTCATCTGGAAAGTAAGGAGTTGGCTTCACAGGATCATAGATTTAGAGTTGGACAGGACCTTGACGTCATCTCATCTAGCCGTCGCTGGCTGAGCTGATGGCCCAGAGAGGTGATTTGCTCATGGTCATAGAAGTTGAAAGTATTGGAGTCAGAATCTGAACTGGAATCCTCTGCTGTCTCCAAATCCAGTGCTCAAGTCCCTTTTAGCTGTCATTTCTAGGAGCCCATGTTGAGCTTGTCTTCCATATGTAAAATACAGTAATGTACAGGAGACATGGCCTTAGAGATGGTCCCCTTCAAGAGAAAGCTTTGGTCTCTTCTGTTCATAACCAGAGGAATTTTGGGAGTTGGTGATACAAGGAAATATGAGTGACCAAGGAAGAAAAGATACAGCTAGGCACGGATGACAATGTGTTGGGCCTGGAGGAAGGAAGCCCAGCCAGAGGACACTGGGAAAGCAGCCTGTTGAGCACCCTGAGTCTGGAGGGGAGCCATGTCTTGCTTCACCCTATCCAACCACCAAATAGCCCCTAATGTCTCTAGGATAAAATACACACTCCTCAGCTTGGAACTTAAGACCCTTTACAGTCTGTCTTTTCAAATTTACTTCAGACTACTCCCCTTCATACATTCTGCCTTCCAGCTAAACTGACCAACTTGTTATTCCCTGATCTTGGGATTCCATCTCCTACCTTGGGGCCTTTGCTTCTTGCCTGGGATGCTCTCCCTCCTGACTTAGACTCTCAGAGTCCTTAACTTCCTTCAGGGTTCAGTTCAGGGACTCCCTTCTACTGGGAACCTTTTCTGATGCCCCTCATCAGTGCTTCTTATCAAGTGTGGGTCCCTCTCCCTCCTCAATGGACCTGGCACTTATGCATCCCTGCAAATCCCTAGAGAATGTGAACTCTTTGAATGGAAGGATACTTTTCATTTTAGTGTCCCAATCACCTGGCAGAAAGAGAGGAAGGAAAGAAGGAGGGATGAAGGGAGGGAAGAAGAGAAAGAGGGAGGAAAGGAAGACAGGAAAGAAGTATGAAAGGAAGAGAGGAAAGAAAGGAAGGGAAGGAGGAAAGAAAGGAAGGAGGGAGGGAGGAAAGAAGGAAAGAGGGAAGGAAGGAAGAGAGGAAAGAAGGGAGGAAGAAAGAAAGGAAGAGGAAAGAAGAAAGTGTAGCACTGTAGACTAAAGATGTTGAATCTCTAAACAGAAGATTGTTGTTCTCTAATCTTACTCTATAGTAAACTGTCAGAATGCATGTTTTGGCAAAAGAAAAAATGTAAGGGAAAATCATGATAATAATGCCTATTTACAGGGTACTTTGGGGCTATTAATAATAAAAGCTAGCACTTATATAATCCTGTAAAGTCTTGCAGTGTTTTACATACTTAACACATTTAAGTCTTACAACAACACAGGATAGATAGGAGGTGCTATTATTATCTCCATTTTGTAGATGAAGAAGCTCATGCACAGAGAAGTGACTTGTCCAGGGTCATGAAGTCTACAAGTATCTGAGTTAGGATTTGAACTCAGGGCTTCCTAACTGCAAGTCCCATTTTCGATCCACTTGCAGGTTTAGGAAACATTTTCCTCACAACAACCTTTGAGAAGTAATTCTGCAAGTTTCTTCCCCCCTTTTCTCCCGTTTTACATCTTCCCATTTTTATTATGCCCATTTTACAGATGAAGACATTAAGGTTCAATGTCTAGACTTGACTAAGGCATCCTTGTAACTGGGCTCTTTCCATGATGCCATATGAACATCATAAATTTAGAGCTGATCTCAGGGGCCACTGAGTCCATCCCCTTCAAGTTACAGATGAGGAAACTGAGGTTGAGACTTGCCTAACGTGGATAATCCCAGCTTTCTGCTCCTCAGAGGGAGAATAAGCATGAATAAGTATAACTGCTGAGGATAAAGTGCTTTCACATCTACAAAGCTCTTTAATTATGTTATTTCATTTGAGTTTCAATCCCACAAAGCAGGTGTGACAAGCATCCTTATTATCTCCACTATGTGGATAGGGTGACTGAGCTTCAGAGAGTTAAAGGGACTTGCTTCCAAATAACACATCTTTTAAATAGCAGGGTAAGGATTTAAATCCAGGTCTTTATGACTCCACCCCCAGTGTTCTATGCATTGTATGATGGGAGACAGGTAGACAGAAACCTTAAGGTCATTACTGACTTCTCTACCTTCCCTCTCCTCCATCTCCAATTAGCTGCCAAGTCTTGTCAAATTCACCTCTACAACATCCCTAACGGTTCATTTCCTCTCCATTCTCAAAGCTGCCGCCCTAATCTGGGGCCTCATCACTTCTTGGCCTCTGTTGCAGTGATGACCTCCTCAATGCTCTCCTTATCTCCAGCCTCTTCCCTTTCTAATCCATTCCCCACTTGGCTACCAAAGTGAAGTACCTTTCAGCTCTCGATCTATGATCCTTTAAGTCAGTAGTTACCTTAAGCCTCAGTTTCTCTATATGTAAAATGAGGGAATAGGACTCAATGGACTCTGAGGTCCCATTCAACTTTCAAGCTATGTCCCTCTGTCCATTAGAGTACTTTGAACACTCTCCTTATGCCCCATAGATTGTCTGTCTGATGGTGAGACTTTGTCTGTACCTTGACATCAAGCATCAACCTGATAGGCTGGTCAGTTCTAGGAAAGCTGAAAGTTCCCAAGAAATCGTTCCTTGGGCCACTAAGTCTGGCTTAAGGTCACCCTTTTACTTTCAGATCCAATATTCTCCTTGGATATGCACCTGGCAGACTCTAATTCTGGAAGAAAAGGGAATAGAAATAGGCAGGCTGAGCCCCCAGCAGAAGCAGGGAGGGATTTCCTAAGCCAGGGTACTTGGGAAATTCCCTGCTTTTTTTTAAGGGATGGGGCTATTTACTTTTGTGGATGAAAAGGGAGGTGTTACCAAAGAACAGACTCAGTACAGACTGGACTCTGAACCCACACTTCCCAGATGAGTGGCTGCTGGCTAATGCCCACTGGGAAATCTACTCTTTACCTTCTCTCTGAGCCCCATCACACCCTGTATTTACAGACAGAAAAGGGAGGGCGAGCTTTCAGGAGAAGCAAAGCATCTCACTGTGGTCTGCTCTGAGCAGTGGTGATACTTAGGAGTTACTCAAAGGGAGGAAGCAGAAAGGTTTCTTTTTACCATTTTCCCTGTGAAGGGAATTTTTATGTCACAGTCAACAAATATTTAATGAAGAGCCTACTGTGTGCCAGACACTGTGCTAAGAGCTGGGGATCCAAGAAAGCCAAAAGACAGCCCCTGCCCTCAAAGAACTCCTGGTCCAGTGGGGGAGACAACATGCAGCACTTGTGTACAAAGTTTAGAGACAGACAATCCACACAGAGAAGGCATCATAATGAAAAGAGATTGGGAAAGACTTCCAGTAGAAAGTGGAATTTTAGGTGGGACTTGAAAGAAGCCAGGAAGCCAGAATTAGGAGGGAGAAAATTCCAACTTGTTAAAATCTCTTTCACTTTCGATTTCTTTCTTTAGTTCTTTTATTAGACCTTCTAACCATCCTGGGGGTCCTTCCCAGTCATCTTTCACTCTTTCCTGGGGTTCCATTTGTAGTTGCTGAATTTGTCACTCTTTTTGGAATTTTGTCCTAAAATTCTTTTACTCTGTAGTGTTTCTTCATTGTGTTGAGTCTGCCACTGTTTCAATATTTCCTCAGTTTCTCCACTGGTTCTTCTCTCTCCTATAGGGACTAAATTCCAGAGCCTGTTAAAGAGTGAAGGGTTCTGATTAAATTTATACCAAGGAAAGACGCTTCTAGGGATAGCTAGTGAAAGTGTTTGATGAACGTTCACTCAACTTGCAATTAGCTTCAAACTTTCTTCCACTCAATAACTGCTGTAGTCACACCCTGCAAAGAGTGGACTCAGGGTGGGAATTGGGGGGTGGATGGGTAGAGCAGAGAGTCAGTATCTATGATAGACTGAATTCATTCTGAAGGACTTGGTGATGTTTCACCCCACCCACAGCAAACTTCAAATTTTCCTTTCTGCTCTAGTCACCATCCCTCTGAGTCCAAAGAACAGGACTGGGTGTGAGGCAGGTTGAGTCATTTGGGGCAGAAATGGGAACTTTGGTCATTTGGTTGTTTTAAAATGTGACTTCAGCTATTATTATTCAGGAATGTCTTTCCTCTTAATTATTATTTTTATATTTTTTGCTCATTTTTTACTATATGAGGGAAAGAACAGAGAAAGGGGGGGGGGAGGGAAAGAGAGACAGACAGACAGAGCCAGACACAGAGAGATAGACACAGAGGCACAGAGAGATAGAGAAAAAGAAAGCAAGAGAGCTGGAGCACTCTGAGTTTGGTCAGAATTTTTCACTCATCCATCTTCCTGTAAGTGCAGCCCAGACATTTTGGGAGGAAAAATTCAGAATTGGGATATTCTTTCATTGTCTCCTCATCACAAACTGTGCCACTGAGATGGCTGATGTCCTAGCTCTTGCAGCCATGCATTTAGTGGACATTCTGATCTGTTTTAAATAGGTACTTTCCAACCAACTGAAATTTCTGTTTAGTTCAGGAAAACACAGGTTTTGGTTAAATTGGGCAGGAATCCTATGGTTCTTTTTGGTGCCTTAAATTGATTATAAAAACATTTTCATCTGAATATTAAACTTTGAATAAAAATTTAATTCACTTATTGATTTTAAAACACCTCCCTCCACCATTTTGCTTACTTTTCCACTACTCATTGACCATAAATCAATACTTGTCTTGGTTGAGAAAAGACTCTTCTAGGGATAGCTAATGAAGAGGCTTGTCAATTGTGGACCCTACTTGAAAATAGCTTCAAACTTTCTTTATGCTGGTAGATGTTATAATCACTGTCCACAAAAAGCCAGTACCCAGGGTTGACATGAGAGTGGGGTGGATGGATAGAGCAGAGAGCTAGTATCTATGACAGACTTGGAGTTGTAAAAGTCCTTGATTTCCCACTCAACCTACAGCAAACTTCAAATTTCCCTTGGCTTAGTAACTGCTCTAGCTACTGTCCCTTTGAGTCCAAAGAACAGGACTAGGTGTGAGGCAGGTTGAGTCATTTGGGGCAGAAAGTGGAACATATTCCATTTGATTATTTGTTTTAAAATGTTGTCATAGCTATTAGTGTTCAGAAACTTCTAGGAATAGTTCTGAATTTGGATATTCTCCCCCTGATTCCTCCTCACAAGCTGTGCTGCTGAGATAGATGATGTCCAAGCTCTTGTGTTCATGCATTTGGTGGAAATCCTGATATGTCTTAAGAGGGACTTTCCAACCAATTAACTCTTCTGTTGAATTCAAAAAATCACAGGTTTTGGACAAGAATCCTATGGTTCTTTTATGTGCCTTCAATTTATTATATAACTTGATTATAATAATATAATAATAAATTGATTATATATACACATATTTTACCTTCATATTAAATTTTGAAAAAATTAAATACACATAATGGTTTTTAAAAGCTCACTTTCCTGATTTTTCCATTACTCATTGGAAATAAATCAGTATTTGTCCTGGGTGAGGCAATGAGTGGGAACTTGCAAATATTATTTCTCATCAGCATTATTTGTCTATGGGGCAGTTAGGTGGTACAATGGATAGAGCAACAGACCTGACAAAAGGAAGCTCTGAGTTTAAATCCATTCTTAGACACCAGATGTGTGGCCCTGGGCAAGTCACTTAATCCCTATTTGCCTCAGTTCCTTATCTATAGAACAGAGACACACTGAAGAAGGAAATGGCAAACCACTCCAAGATCTTTGCCAGGAAAATCCCATGGACCACTTCCAGGGGGTCATGCAGAGTCAAACGTGACAACTGAACAAATTATTTGTTTATACTAGACATTCTTACCCTGAGATTTGTGAACTTGTTTTTTAAAATTCCGATAATATATTCTAATATAATTGGTTTCCTTTGTAATCTTATGTATTATTTTATGCGTTTAAAAGCATGATTCTGAGAAGGGGTTTGTGGGTTTCACCAGACTGTGCCAAAGACATCCACGAGATATAAAAAGGTGAAAAACCCCTAGTGTAGACAAATACTTCAATAGATCTGTGAATTCACTAATATGGTTTTTCCTTCAAACACAATCCATTCATGTCTTCTCATTTTTGTGCATTCATATCTATCTTTTCCCATATATTCTCTACAGAGAACTCATATCATATAAAAGATGCCTACCTCTAGTTCTTATAACATTCCATGAATACTAGTATAGCACTTGACTGGTCTATCCCTTTCTCATGCTCCAAGCCTAGATCACCTTCTTTTCTAATCAAGCGTTCCCTGGATGATATCTTTCAATACTTCTTGTGCCCATGTTATCATTGGTAATATGTTAATAATATGCCACAGCTTATTTACACAAACCATATAACTCTCCACTGCTTTTGGGGTGATTGACAGTGTTGATTCTTCAGAGATTCATATTCCATGACTTATAGTCACGCAGTGATACTGCAAAAATATTAATATTAAAAAGATAGAATTATAATGATGTATGGAGAACTTGGATGAATGAATAAAGTGTTTATGAATGGCACTTACCACATGCAAATAGAAACAAAATAGAAATAGTCATTTATTATTACCATTATTATGTGTAATTATTAATAGACTAGAAACAGAAATAATTGAATAGGATAGAAAAGAAACCCAGTCTCTATTTTCAAGGAGCTCCCATTCATTTTAATGGAAGGGACAAGATATACAGAAATACACACGATCTCAAGTCAGGGTCTTTAATGTTTTTTTGCAAAACAAAGATGGAACTAATTCATGATTAGGAATCCACATGCCTTCTTTTGTCTTTCTTGTTCTGAGTTAAATTTTACTTGAAGAAATAATATGAATGAAGATTTTTAAATGGCATTGTGCTTCCTTGGTCATTTGAGAATTTGTGATAAAACTGAGGCTACAGTATCCTCCTCCTAGCAGACACCAAATCCAGGGTCTTTCTAGTACTCAGTGCTGTCCACATCTCCTAGGGAAGATCTTTGTTTCCAGTACAAAGGCACCTGAGCCTGCTCATTGGGGAAAACCAGCTTAGGATATCTGTTTCTTGACTTTCTCTGAAAAAAAGCAAGCTGTAAAATAGTTGACAGTTTCATTTGCCAGGTCCTTTCCAAAGTCAAGAGAAATCAGTTACCATGAAATAAACAAATGAACAAATCCTGGTTTCAAAAGATGCCCCACCATCACCTTTGGTGTTTCCCAACATGGACATGCAGAAAATCGAGTGATTTCCAAAATATATTCCTTTATTTAAATGCCTCACCCCAGATCTGTGAAAAGAGTCTCAGACAGCACTGAAGCATCCATTGGTTTTCTTCCCACCCTCTCCTTAGGGGGACTAGATTGTACAATTTGTATCACAACACCACGATTTTCTTAACTCTATGGAATTGTTTAAAGAGGGAACCCTTAAGGTGGTAGTGTAAGTCAAGAGTCTTAAGTTATTGTCCGGCCCTGAGGCCGAAGGGCTACCTGAGTCTTTCCTTACCTGTCGCAAGTCTTCAGCTGGCCAAACCGGATAAACGTATGAGAGAAGAGACTTTCCAGAGTCAAACAAGGGTTAGGCTTTATTCAGGGTCTTAGTTACATGTGTAGGGTGAATTCTTCCTCAGGAGAGAGGAATCCTCCTCCCAAGGAGGCAAGGATCATACAGCAAGAGAATGGGAGTGGGAGAGGGGAGGGACCTTCTGCCCTCTAAGGGCCCCTCAGCACAAAGAACGCCTTCAGGCTTTCCTGACCCTAATTAAGCTCTCCCGCCGCATAGTTTGCATGTGAATACCGGACGTGCTTTCAGCCTTTAGTTAGTCAACAACAGGTGTGCCCAGACCCTGGGCCAATCTCAAGGGTGGGATGCTCTCCCCAGCACGTATCCCACAGAGAAGAGGCGGAGATGCACGAGATAGCCTGTGTCTCACGCCTCAATTCCCAGCTATTCCCTGGGGGGCCTCATGAGAACTCTAAGGTTTTGTAGTCCTCACCTTTACCTGCCCGAGACTGTCCACGTGAAACTGAGCTTACACCCCCAACAGGTTATAACTCTGACTCTGCTATTTACTGGTGTGGAATCTTGGGCAGATCATGACCCTCTCTGTGACCTCTTCTGCACAATGAGAAGGTTGGAATGGATCATCTTTCAGGTCACTTCTAGCATTTACATTTTATAACTATGATATACACCCTCTACCAACGACTCATTGTAGCATCAGAACAACGACGAAACTGAGATCCAGGAAGGTTGACAGTAGTATAGTTTTAGGATTGATATGAGCATTAGGGGCCACTTAAACCAACATCATCATTTTATTGATGAGGAAATGAGAAAGGTTAAGTATGGTACTTTTTGGGGGGGGAGGGGTGGCAATTGGGGTTAAGTGACTTAACCATGGTAACACAGACAAGAAGTATCAAAGGTGAGATTCAAACTCAGGTTCCCCCTGACTCCAGGGCCAATGCTCTATCTACTGTGTCACCTAACTGGCCCAGTATAGTGCTTTTTTAAGGTTTTCAAAACACCCTACATACATTATCATGGCTTATAGGGGAAAGAACACTGGTTTTGGTATCAAGAAGATGTGGGTTCAGATCTCACCTCGGATACTTACTAGCTGTGACCTGGAATAAATAACTTAACCTTTCTTGGCTTTAGTTTCCTCATCTGTAAAATGAATGGATTGGGCTCAGATTCAATCCAGCTCAGATTCTGTCTAGCTGAGATTCTATCTGGCCCTCTTGTGAATACAAGCGTTACAAATGCTTAGGCTCCTTAAGAGGCAACCCAATTAGGCGAATCCTTAATAAACTTTGTTTTCTTTGGCTTTAAGAAGGCTTGAGTCGAATTCATTCAAGCACAACCCGGACTGTCAGTATTTTGGGGTCCCCATCACCCCTTAACCTCATCATTTATGGTTCCCTGATCCGGAAAGGCTGCTAATCTCAAGTTCTTCTGCTCAAACTGGAAGGTATGTAAGCCTCCCCCTCTCTCTATCCCCTACTTGCTCTCCAAGCACCTTGGAAGTGGATTTTTGGACCTGGCTTCAGGTCCCAGTATCAGGCAAAGTCTCTGAACTTTCTGGGCGCTAGAGAGTTAGAGAGTCAGGTTGTTGGTCCAGCGGCTGTGTTTGAGGCCGTGGACCTGGGCATACCCTTCAAAACACAATTCTCTGAACTTTCTGGGCTCTAGAAGGTTAGAGAAACGTCAGTTAAGTGGGTGTCCAATTCTCTGGATTTCCTGGGCGCAAGGAAATCAGGGAAAACTCGATTATTTTTGTCCTCTTGTTTTTTTCTCAAGGCTTGCTTCCACATCCTCCTTTAAGGTAGAGGGGACTTCCAGCCCCAAAGAAAAAAAAATGGGTCAAAATTCATCAATTCCAAGGAATTCACCTTTGGGCTGTCTTTTACAAAACTGGAAAAAATTTAACTTCTCTAAAGACCTTAAAAAGAAAAAGTTGGTATTCTTTTGCAACACACTTTGGCCTCAGTATCACCCGGAGGACAACAAAGTGTGGCCCATATTTGAGACCTTACAATGTAATATTGTTTTACAGTTACAATTATATTGCCTCCAAAAGGGAAAATGGATAGAAATACCTTACATAAGGGCCTTTGTCAGACTCTCTCAGGACCCCATTCTCAGAAAAGATTGTAAGATGCTTGTAGCTAGAGCTGCCCCACGAAAGGGAAATGGGGGTGAATTGGATGTTTTGGATGACCCCCTGTTTATGGCTCCTAGGGTCTCGGCCTCACTTCCCCTATCTCCATTCCCAACCCCCGCTCAGTTCCCAGCCATGGGGCTTGCTGAGGTGCCTCCCTCTGCAGCCCCTCTCACTGGGACAACATTCACTCAGGTCTCAGGCCCCACCCCCAAGGCAGTCTCTACAATGTCACTGCCTGTCACCATCCCTCCTTGGGGACTCTACCTCAGTCCCCAACTATGGGTCTTGCTTGGGTGCCTCCCTCTGCAGCCCCCCTTGCTGGGGCAACATTCACTCAGGCCTTAGGCCCCGTTCCTGGGGCATCTCCCCCTTTGATCCCTACTCTTCTCAGGCATCAGCCGATCTTTCCCCTTGCCAGCCAGATCCCCTGGCCCTGCAGCCTGATCCTGTTCAACAGGCATTCCCCAACCCCTCCCTCACAAGAAGTGGGACTTCCTATCTCCCTCCACAAGTCCCTGTCCCCACTGGGCCGTCAGGGCTGTATCCCTTGAGAGAAGTGCCTACCCCACCCAGTGGGACAACCAGGGTGCATGTTCCACTCTCTCTTTGGGATCTCACCCAGATTAAAGAGAAACTGGGGAGATACTCCGAAGATCCCACTAGGTTTACTGAGGGTTTTAGGGACATATCCCTACAATTTGAACTTTCTTGGAAGGATCTGCACATTCTTTTCTCTGTCTGTTGTACCGTTGAGGAGAAGGGGAGAATTTGGGAACATGCCCAAAAGTTTGGGGATCAATAATCCCATAAAATGCCCCCCAAGAACAGCTGCTGTTCCCACGAGTGACCCCAGATGGGACTATCAAAAGAGTGAGGACAGGGAAAAGAGAGACTTCATGGTAATTTGCCTGTTAGAAGGCCTAAAAACTGCATTTCAAAAACAAGCAAATTTTCAAAAACTTAGGGAAATTACTCAGGGAGAAAAGGAAAATCCTGCCCTTTTTCAAAACCAGCTAGTAGAAGCTATTAAAAACCATACAAATTTGGATCCTGACTCCATAGAAGGGCTAGCAATCTTTAGCATGTATTTTATTAATCGGTCTGCCCCAGATATTCGGAGGAAACTGCAGAAATTGGCAATGGGACCCCAAACACCTCAGGCCCAGTTGTTGGAGACGGCATTTGGAATCTTTAACAGAGACCTCGTTGCATCAGAGGAAAGAGAACGAAGGAGAAGGGCCAGGGCCAGGGAGCATGCTCAATTCTTGGCTGCTGCCTTGTCCAGGAAAAGACCCAGGGAGCATCCCTCCAGGGCACCCCCTTGGAGGAAGGGTGGCTACTTGGGCAGTGGGGAAACCTGCTTTCGTTGCCACAAGGACGGTCACTGGTCCAAGGAGTGCCCCTCCAGGGTGCCCCCCTAGAGGGAGCCCCAAGAACCAATGCCTGTGGAACCGTGCCCATGTGACCAGAAGGACTGGAGGAAGGATTGTGCCCAAGGTTGGAAAAGTGGTGGAGCCACCCCCCAGTACCCTGTCCTCCAGTCTTCTCAAGACTTGGAACGATGGGAAAGCCTGGGTCCTGGTAGTGCTCCCACTTTCTCTACCTCTCTCATCAAGCCCTGGGCAAAAACGAAGGCTGAAGGTAAGGTTACCCACTTTAACATGGCTAAGTTCTCTGCTTTAACCAGTTACTCTAGCCCTACCCATCCCTTCACCCCTCGGGTCATAGCCATTGAAGGGGAAACTAAGGAAAGTCTCCAGACATACCCCCTCACCAATCTGCTTGAGGATCTGTTGTTTAAACACTCCTTCCTTATGCCCTCCTCTGACCCTGCCCCCTTGTTGGGAAGAGACCTGATGGTGAAATCAGGGAGCCAATTTTCTCTAGTTAAACCTCCCATCTCCCTTTTGCCTCTGCTCACTACATCTTCCCTGGTTTGCTTGAGAGTGTGGGAGACAGTCAGGCCAAATATTTGGAACACTGAATTCCAGAGAGAGCTACTTCTGCCACCCCAGCCATTGTTAGTCTCCCAGACCCAAAAGTGCTCCCCCATCTCAGCCAGTATCTGATTAAGCTTGAGACCTGGGAAGGACTACAACCTTTAACTGAAAAATTCCTTAAGTATAAATTCCTTAAGTATTTGTCCCTTGTTTATGTCCATGCAACACTGCAATCCTTCCTGCAAAAAGCCTAATGGAGAATACTCACAATTTGTTTTTGCTTTTGAATGTAGTTTTCCTGGGGAATCAAGTCCATATCTGCTAACATGGACAGTTTTATCCCAAAGCTTTCGAGGCAACCTTTATTTATTTGGCCAAGCTTTGGGAAGGGATTTAAGGCACCTGAAACTAGCAGGCAGTAGCTTAATTTAGTATGTGCATGATATTCTTATTTGTAGCCCCACCCAGGAGGCTTCTTTGGCTGCTGCCACAGAAGCCCTTAATTTCTTAGGCATTCGAGGCTATAGGGTCTCTTGGAACAAAGTCCAGATAGCATTCCAGTTCATGAAGTATCTGGGTCATGAACTCACGCCCACCTCTCTCTCCTTAACCTCTGAGAGAAGGACAATCCTGTCTATCCCTAGTCCAGTCACTAAGAAACAAGTTCGAGTGTTTTTAGAAATGACTGGATTTTGTAGACTCTGGATTCCTAATTTTGGTTTTATTGCTAAACCCCTTTATGACCCTACTCAGGGCATTGACTCAGACCAGGCTAAAGTTTTTGAGACTGTGAAAACTAATTTGACCACCACCCCATCACTAGACCTACCCGATCTGGGAAAACCTTTCATTCTGTATGTTGATAAAAGGAGAGGACAGGCTTTGAGAGTCTTAACTCATTCCTTAGGACCTGACCCCAGGCCAGTTGATGTTTTTATTTACTCAAAATATGCTTTCCTTGTTCTACATACCCAGGTAGAAATCTGGAAAGAAAGGGGATATCTGACAGCAAAAAACTCCCCTATCAAACATGCCCTTCTATGTTTTGGCCTTGCCATAGTCATCTTTAATTCTCTCCAGAGAAATTATCTTTTATGCCAGGGAAATTGTCTTTTCTTTATATTCCTTTTGTACCTGTTTGGTGTGTATTTGCCTAACCACCTTGCCAGGTTTGTCTTTTTCAGAGTGCAAGCCATCAACTTCCGGATGACAGCCCAGGCTACATACCAACCTCCCTCTGAATCCAAGGTCTCCACTCCAGCCCACTGGACCTGGCATTGCCCAGGTTCTAAACCCTTGAACAGGACCCATCAAGGCAGGGACATCTCTATGCCCCTTGCCAGCAGGAAGAAGTTTCAGAAACTGAGACCTTCACCCTTTACCCCAAAAGAATTTGGGTTCAATCTATTTGAGGGGGGAATGATGGGGTTCAGACTCTGGGAGCCTCCTTGAGTTCCCCTTGAATCTTCCCACTTAATCTGGCCTTTCTTACTCAAATCTAATCTTTCCATTTGTTGCAGCAGTCTCTGGAAGCCCATGGGCTTTTCATTATCATTTCAGGTGTCTGTTGCACTCCCCACCCTTGATCCCATCAAAACCCCATCCCCCATACTGCCCCTATCAAGATCTCTGGATTGCCCCACCTGCTTCCCACCCAAACCCTCCATTGTCTGATGTCTCCTGATAGCCTCCAGCTGTTTCCAGCCTTTGACCCTCCTTGGACTTCTCCTCAAGACCCTTCCTAAACCCCTCCTCCCATCACCCTGGACTACCAGACCACCCCCACCTACCCGCCCAGATCCCTCCTATACTCTTTTCTGTATTTAAGTTCTATCTTGCCTCCATGAAGGCGCTCAGATTCAATCCAGCTCAGACTCTTGTCTAGTTGAGATTCTATCTGGCCCGCTTGTGAATACAAGCGTTACAAATGCTTAGCCTCCTTAAGAGGCAACCCAATTAGGTGAATCCTTAATAAACTTTGTTTTCTTTGGCTTTAAAAAAAAAAATGAATGGATTGGACGAGGTAGCCTCTAAGGTCCCTTCTAATTCTGAGACTATAATCTTATGAACCTCCTTGGGTCTCAGTTTCCTCGTCTATAAAATGAGGTGGTTGGTCTAATGCTGTCTGAATTCCTGCCCACTTCTAGACAGCTCTATGAGTCTATGATTCTAGGGATATGAATGAAATGATCCTATAATTTTGTAGTGAGGTTTGGACTCACACTCCTAAAAGAAGTTGGATATGACTCCCCTCTCTCAGAATCCTACGGGTGTTTGTGAGGGGTAGGAGTGATTCTTTACTGGGACTGACTAGCTATCATTCTGGTATGTTTTCACCATTAACTGCTAGTGATTAGCACCCTGATTTTAGTTAATCAATTAAAAATCAATCAACTTTTATAAAATGGGAATTGTTGTAAAGATATAGCAAGAACAGAAGTTCAAATATTCCCTCCCAGCCCCAAACTCTTTGAGACAAATTCTTTCTTATTTCACCTTGTTTTCCAGGGAGAATGGGCCCAAATTAAAGAAGTTTTTCTATAACATGTGGTCTCACCAAGTTTACTTCCATATTCAGCATGGTATTTGGATGCCATGGATGGATAGATGAATGAGTATGCATCTTTGCTCCTTCTGGGAGGCATCAAGAAGATGGCTCAGGACTTCATTTCTCCCCTTTGAACACCCGTCCTAGACTCCAGCTCTAGGACTTCTGGTAGCTCACTCTCCAGATATTTCAAAGCTTTTGAAAAGGTCTTGGCTATTTCTAATCTCCTTCCCCTAAAAGCAGAAAGGATAGGTATAACAAAAACTGAAGCAACAACAGGGCTATGTGCTGATGGACTACATGGCCTTCGTGAGGAGAGAAAAACTGAGCCCTCTCTCTCAACCAGAGGCTTAGTCCTGGCCTCCTCACTCAAACACAGCCAAGCAGGAAAGAAGTCAGAGCAACTGTCCTTTTGAATGTACCTCACCTTGGGCTCTGTATTTAATCAGCAGTCTGTCTCTTTGTCACATGATAAGGAGACTACAAGTTCTGTTGTGTTTGTCTATGCTCCAGATTTCGGGAAGAAGGACACTTCTATTACACATCATCATGTGTTTGATGATGGAAGGAGACTCTTGGGGAATGCATTATCCTTTATACTCTTTATATGCTCACCTACTTCCCTATTACTCTGTCAAAAGCAGAACATAAATTCTAATGGGTCCTGAAAGGCTTTGAATGAGGACCCAGGGACAGACTATAAGTTTTACAGTCAAAAAGTTAGCCTTGCTAAGTTGGAAAGACATTACCAGACTGACAGTAGGATAATAAATGGTCCCCCATAGCAACTCTCACAGACTGTCTGAGAAGGGCCAAGCCCCGCATCAGTAGAGAAAAAGGCCTATACTGGCAAAAGTGCAGACCCTTGGGTATGTCATCCAAATTTAAGAGGTATTGGGATGGAAAATATGGGGAGATTTGGGGACCAAAGAAACATTTAATATTTAACGAGCACTTTCTCTGAGCAGGAATTGACCTTGGGCAAATTATTTAAGCTCCCTCAATGTCACTTTCTTCATCTGCACCATGAAGGGGTTAGACTAGGATGGTCTTTGAGTATCCCTTCAAGCCCTAGAGATAGAGAGGGAGAGACAGAGAGAAAAAAAGAGAGAGAAAGAGAAAAAGAGGAAAAAGAAGAAGAGAGGAGGAAAAAGGAGAGAGAGAAAGACAGAAACTCAAGTGGAATCAGTGTCTTTTATGCAGAGATCTAGACATGAATTATATTCTGATGTTCATCCCAATGACAGGGGATCTCAAGGAGGAAGATAGAAGTGGGATTTAGAAGATCATGGTAGATCATAAAGAAAGTCAGAGGTCCTGGGTTCAAATTCCACCCCTGTCTGCATGACCTAGGAAGAATCACTTTATTTCCCTATGCCTTAATTTCTTCATTTGTAAAGAGAGCAATTTCTATTAAAGGCCCTCTGAAGTTCCTTTCAATCCTAGATCTATAACTGAGAGGAAGGACTAGTTTAGGGAATAATGAGACCCACAAATGCAGAAGTGTAGAAGGATTCTGAAAGGCACTGATGACCTTGACTTTCTTGTCAAGTCTATGGTGAATGCATAGTCCCATCTTAATTAGAGGAAACCAGTTACGGAGGGGGTGAAGTCTTTTTTCACATTCTTTTAAAAAAAATGTGTTAGCATTCACTTTTTTCTAAATTTGGGTTCCAAATTCTCTCTCTCTCATCCCACCCTCCCCCCTCCTTAAGAAGGCAAGTAATATATCAATTATACATCTGAATTCATGCAAAACACATTTTCCATATTAGCCACGTTGCAAAATAAACAAACAAAAAAGATAAAGTGAAAAAAATCTGTTTGAATGTGCACTCAGAGTTCATCGTTCTTTCTATGGAGGTTGATAGTATTTTTCATAATGAATTGTCTTTGGAATTGTCTTGGATCATTGTATTGAGAAGGCTAGCAAAGTCATTCACAGTTGATTATCGTTACACTATTGTTGGTATGGTGTGCAATGTTCTCCTGGTTCTGTCCATTTCTCTCTGCATCATTTCAAGTAAGTCTCAGTTTTTTCTAAAACCAATCATTTCTTATAGTACAATAGTATTTCAACCATGATTATATACCACAACTTGTTCAGTCATTCCCTAATTCAGGGGCATCCCTTCAATTTCCAATTCTTTATCACCACAAAAAGAGCTACTATACTGTTTTTGAACATGTGGGTCCTTTCCCCTTTTCTTTGATCTCTTTGTGATACAGACCTAGTAGTGGTATTACTGGTTCAATGAGTATGCAGCTTTATAGCCCTTTGGGCATCGTTCCAAATTGTTCTCCAGAAAAGTTGAACCGATTCACAATTCCACCAACAATGCATTAGTGTCTCAATTTGCCCAGATCTAGGAGGGGTGAAGTCTCTAAGCTCATGAAGATCCCTGGTTTTCTAGCTAACTATTGTGCTCATTGTGTGCATGTGGAGGTGAGGGTGGGGGACTGAAAGAAACAGTGTAGAAGAAACACACACAATTCAGCCATTCTGTAGAGCAATTTGGAACCATGCTATAAAGGGCTATAAAACCAAGCAAGCCCTCTTACCTAGCAATGCCACTACTAATTCTATATCCCAAAAGAGATAAAAACCAAAAAAGGAGACGGTATGTACAAAAATACTTATAGTGACTCTTTTTTGGGAGGAAAAGAATTAGAAATTGAAGGGATGCTCATCAATTGGGGAATGATTAAACAAGTTGTGGTTTGTGATTATGATGGAATATTATTGTACTATAAGAAATGATGAGCAGGATGCTGTCAGAAAAACCTGGAAAGACTTGCATGGGCTGATGCAAAATGAAATGTACTGTGTACAAAGTAACAGCAATATTGTAAGATCAGCTGTGAATGACTTAGCTCTTCTCAGCTATACAACAATCCAAGACAACTTTGAAGGCCTTATAATGAAAAATGTTTCTGTCTGTGTTTTCTTTCACAAGATGGCTATTATGGATATGTTTTGCGTGACTGCACATATAAAACTCACATTGAAGTGTTTGCCTTCTTAATGAGGAAATGGGGTGGGGAGGGAGGAAGGGAGATAATTTGGAAATCAGAGTTTTAAAAACAAATGTTAAAAATTATTTTGACACGTAACTGGGGAAAAATAAAATATGAAATAAATTTTAAAAAAACAAAAATAAATAAACACACAGACATACACACATCCCAGCTACCTACAGAATAAGAGGGTTTCTGGACTTTCTGAGATACTCATCCAATTATATGGTATTTATTCTTGGTTAATCTAGCCTGGTGCAAGAATATACTTAAGAAAGAATTCATAAACCTCAACTGCTATAAAATCATGGCTAGACTTGTAAACTCCTCTGGGTACTCCTAGGTATCTGGGGAGAGTTGCTGGTATGTAAGAGAGACCAAAATTCTATTTATTGTTGCCTCTCTCACAATGTTCTCTTTACTCATTTGAACCCCTCTTTTCTTTCCTTCTCATTACCTGAAAAGGAGAGGTATATGTCATGATTCCTTGACTTCTCCAAGTCAATCTAAGATTAAGTCCTCTCTATGGAAATAAAGATAGTATTTAGAACTTGGAGGCTCTCAAAGAGGCAACATTGTCTTCCCAAGCACCATCTTATCTCTTGGCAATTATTGGCTTCTATTATTTCATTAAATCCATTAAATTTGTGCTTCTGAAAATCCTCTCTCTGCTGCATTGGTATGGCACAAAAGTAACCTTGGTCTGTGCACAAGTCCTGAAAGGTTCCACCAGCCTGTAACATTATCAAGTCTAGTTGGACAATAGACTATTTATTTGTCATCTGAGAATCAGCCTAACTCATCTGAAAGAGGATATCACCAATTGATCAATCTTCAGGCATGTATTCAGCACCTACTATATGTCAGCTGGGTGCTGCAAAGTCTAGGCATGAGAGAAAAAAAAGCCTTGGCAAAGGAAGAAAGGCAGGGGACAGAAAGTCACAGGTGAGGAACAGCAAAAAGGCTACTTTTTCAGACTGTAAAGAGCAGGAAGAAGAAGAAAGTATAATAAAACTGAGCAAGTTATAGTAAGGTGGGCCTCTTAGTGATTCGTTTCTTGGCTTAAGATCTCTCAAAGGTCGAGTTATACAGGAGTTGTAATCTGCATCTAGGGGTAGGGGGAATTTGTTGTTCATCCTTCATTCTCAAAGAGGACCAATAACATCAAGAGGATGAATGTCTTGACTTGTCAATGAATTGGGTTGAAGTAGACCTGCACAACTTGGTAGTAGGTAGGGGTCAAAATTAAAATAGGCTAAATTTCCTCACCAAATCTTGTGTAGTGTTCATCCCTCATGCCTGGAATGTACCTCCTCTTCTCTCCTTCCCTCTCATGAAGCTTGTTCTAGTTGGCCTCCAAAATTTCTTCTTAATTAGAGGAAACCAATCAGGGAAAGGCAAAGACTTCAGGCACATGAAGATCTTTGGCTATCCAGCAGAACAGAAAGCTCTAGCTCCCTAGTTCCCTTCAGAGATGAACTCAGGTGCCAATGAGGCTGTTCCAGATTCCCCTGGGTCTTAGTGTTCTCCCCCTATTGAAACCACTTTGCACAATGACTGATACATAGTAGGTGTTTAACGAATGTTCTTGAATTTAATTCCCCATTCCCCATGCTGTGGTTCAATGCCAAACCAGTGTCCAGAAATCATCAAGGTCAACCCCTCCTGTTTTGCAGATGAGGAAACTGAGGCTCATAGAGATTAAGCGTCTTGCTGGGATCACATACTAGTGTCTAAGGTGACTCCAAGTCCAAGACACTATCCACCCTGTCACATTGTTCTCTCAAGGGACTAGAGAGACCCCTTTGCTTTCCTTAGTTCTCCTAGGAGTAATGTGAATTTTCATGGTGACTATAGAAATCCAGTGTACAGAATGAGGGAAGTAATAGTCCTGTTATACTGTGATAGTGTCTATAAGGTACAGTGTTGTGTTCACTTCTAGGTACCATTTGGGGCAGGCTAGGCAATCTGGGCTAAGTGTCTTGCCAAGAGTCATATAGCTAGTAAGTGTCAAATGTCAAGAGAACAGATTTGAACTCAGGTCCTCCTGACTCCAGGGCTACTGCACTATCTAGTTGCCTCTGGGTACCAGTCTTTAAAAAGGATGTCAATAAACTGTGTCCAGAGGAGGGTGATCATGTTCAAGTGAGCAGACTTGCAGCTGTGTCATATGAGGAGTGGGTGAAGGGAATAGGGATTGGTTAGACTGGAGAAGAGAAAATTTAGTGGGAACCATGTATTTGAAGGACCATAATGTGGAAGAGAGATTTGACTTAGCCCCTTTGGTCCCAGAAAATGGAGCCAGGAGCAATGGGTAGAAGCACAGGGAGGCATATTTCACCTTATTGTATGGAATCTCCCCCCTGATAATTAGAACAGTTGAAAATGGAAGAAGCTGCTTTGAAACTTCATGGCTTTCCCATCCCTGAAGGTAGGATACTAGGAGACAAGAGTATAATTTTCTCATTTGTTTTGCAATATTGCAAATATGGAAATCTACTTCTCATGATTTCACGTGTATAATTGATACCATATTGTTTGCATCCTCAGTGGGTGGGGGAGGGGTGAGAGGAAGGGAGAGAATCTGGAACTCAAAATTTAAAAAGAAAAGAACATTAAAAATAAATATTTTCTAAAAAGAAAAAAGGTTTACAGATAAGCACAAACAAAAAAGGTGATATAGAAGTTTTTGTTGTGATTAGTTGGACAAGATGACCTGTAAAGTATCTTCAAATGCTGGGATTCTCTGAAATCTGAGCCAAATTTTGCCAGTTTTCCCTCCCCCTTTTCAGTCCATTCTCCCACAGAAAAAAAACAGCTTACAGCACAGACCCTAGGACTCCCATTTGTTCACGTAAATCCTCCATAGAGACTTCTATTTTGCCAGTTTAAGTCAGAAATCATTATATTAAATCCAGGAAATTACGTGGGGCTCATGAATTCTTGCTTATCAACATTTTAACCAGTATTTACTATATGTCTTCTATGCTCAAGGTACTATTCTAAGCACAAAAGAAGCAAATTCAATCCGATTCAAATCAAGTATTTAGTAAATGCCCACTAGGTGCCAGGCATTGTTTTCGGTGCTAGAGATATGGAGATGACAATAAAATGGATCCTTCCCTCCATGAACTTACATCTCACAGGGAGGAAACAAAAATATATAAATGTAGATATAAATACATATATATATGTATACATATATCTATATATATGATAAATATAAAAACTGGAGTTTGTTTTTAAAGTGGAAATGTACATATATACATATATGTGATTAATATAAAAATTAGAGTTTACTTTTATGGTGGGAAAAGTGCTAGACTAGATAGGGATAAGGAAATGTCCCATGTAGAAAGTGGACCTCTATATTGTCCTGGGGACAGCAGTGTGCACAGTTGGTAGAGTGCCAGGCCTGAATTCAGTAAATCCTGAGTTCAAATCCAGCTTCACACATTTTCTAGTTATAACCTTTGGTAAGCTCTTGGGAGCAGTTAAAATCAAACTCTAAGGAAACAGATATCCCATATTTGCAGGCCAAACTCCATTCAGAACCCAATTCTGGGACCATTTATTTTTCTGTAGTCATGATCATCAAGGCCCCAGGAACACTGGACATTCTCAATGAGCAGTCCAAGAATGACTGAACTCCAAGGCCATGTGGGTTGGATCTGGTCTCCAGTGGCCAGGTGCACTTCCAAAATGACTTCATATCCATGATCAGACAGATTTCTGGGACATCAGAATGCTAATGCTGTTAAAAGCTGGTGCAAGTATCCATCTCTTCCCACTGGAGAGGATCACAAGGAAAACCCAACTTTTTCACTTGGTTGCTCAGTAGCTTATTTACCCAGGCATGATGCTATGGAGAGCCAGAAAAAACAATCACTAGTGGGAGCCCAGCCTATCTAGCCCCAAGGAATCACTCTGAATTCTTGAACCAAATAGAAGGCTCAGGTTTGGAAACTTCATTTATGACCCAGAGAGTGGACATCTTCAGTTTTGTCAATAGTCTTGGAGAAGTTAAACAGACCCAGAAGCATTCCATAATGACGGAAAATCCAGGCATGTTGCCCATGCTAATCATACCCCTGACAGTGGGATGAATGTCTCATTTCCTTCCCTGCCCCCTTGGATATCTGGGATTTTCCTCGAGTCAATATTGACCTAATGATGTACTATGTTTGAATATACAGATGAGGCCACTGGCTCAGCCATCGTGACTCTTAATTCATAGAGTGGATCATTGACTCTAGAGCTGGAAAGGATTATAGGATCAAAGGCCACCATTCTCATTTACATAGGAGGAAACTTGGCACTGAGTGGGGAGAGCAACTTGCCCATGGTTGGATACGTAGTAAGTGGCAGAATCAGGATTTGAAACCGAGTCAGAGGATACCATCATAGGACCTAAAGGGGACCTTGGAGGCCATAGAGTCCAATCCCCTCATTTTACAGATAAGGAAACTGAGGACTGTGGAAATAAAGTGACTTGCCCAAGGTCATGTGGACAGTAAATGAAAGAGGTGAGATTTGAACCCAGATCTTCTGAGACTCCAGAGTCAGTGCTCTTTCCACTGCACCATTGAGTTTTATTTCCCAAGGCCTTTAACATAAATGGATTCTTACAATAGTCCTGTGAGGTAGGCTATAGTATCATTATGATCATATCCATTTTACAGATGAGGAGATGGAGGCAGAGAAGTGGCGTGACTTGCCCAAGGTCACATGGCTAGTAATTGGAAGAGTCAAGACTTGAAGTCACTAGGTCTTTTGATTTCAGACAGTGCTCTTTCCACCACACCAAACTACCTGGATCATCACAATCAATAAGCATTTATTAATCATTTAACTGTGTTCTAAGCACTTTACTAAATAGGTGCATATTATAGGTTTACAACTGTCAGGGACTTTAGTCCAATCTCCTTGATTTTACAAAGGGAGAAACTGAAGTACCAGGTAGGGAAATAACTTGCCCATGGTCCCACAGGTAGTAAGAGTCAGGAACCTAACCCAGGTCAGAAGATCAATCAAAGTCCTAGGGCTGAAAGGAACCTCAAGTCTTCTGATCCAACACTCTCATTTTATAGATGAGGAAACTGAAGTTCAAAGAAGTTCAGCAACTTGCCTAATTTGAGTCTGAGTTGAGTTTTGAACCCAGGTCCTCTATCTCCAAATTCCAGTACTTTTTCATACATGCATATTGAAGTGTTTTCCAGTTCAGAGAATGGGAATGTGCATCTTTGTCCATACTCTCTTTTCCGCCATTCCAATCCATTCTCCATTCAACTATCAAAGTAATATTCCTAAATACAAGCTAAAACATATCACTCCCATTCAATAAACTCCAGTGGCTTCCTATTCCTTCTAGGATCAGATATAAAATACTCTGGTTGCCTTGCAATGATAGCCAATATTTTGATTGCACCTGGAGGTTTACAAAAGGCTTTACAAATATTATCTCTTTTGATCCTAACAACAACCATTGGAGGTAGGTGCTATTATTATTCCCATTTTATGATAGGTGCTATTATTATTCCCATTTTACAGCTGAGATAACTGGGGCAGGCAGAAGTGATTTACCCAGTCACACATTTAGGTCTGAGGCTAGATTTGAACTCAGATTTTCCTGACTATAGATCCAGAGTTCTGTTCAGTGTACCACGTCGCTGCCCTTTCAAAGTCCTTCATAACCTGGTCTCTTCTTACCTCTCCAGAATTGCTACACTTTTTTCTCCCATCAACATATTGACTTTTCTTTCTTTTTCTTTTTTTGCCTTCCTTTATATTTCCAGTACCTAACACAATGGTTGGTGCATAGTAGGTACATAATAAATATTAGCTGACTGACTAACTGACTGACTCTTACCTGGTCCTGCTTTATCACTTAACTACAAGACAGCTGGTCTGGGCTAGCCTTCAGTTGGAGAGCAGAAACAAATACTCTTTCTCCCCTCTAGGAGCTTAGTGGTATAATAGTTAGAGTATTGTATCTGGACAAAGTTTAAATCCTCTTCCTAGCTTTGTGACTCTCAGCAAATCACTTAACCTCTATTGGCCTCAGTTTCCTTATCTGTCAAATGGCATCTACTACCAGGGTGGTTGTGAGGATAATATTTATAAAGCATTTGGCAGACCTTGAAAATATACTACGTGTAAGGTATATTATTATACTGTATAGAGACATTCTAATCAGAGAGGTGTGACCCAATTTCTTTATCATCCCCTCAATAACTTGAACTCCAATCTCTTGTCAGTAGTGTTCATACTCCACCATGCTGACGCTAAGCTTTCAGCTTGTAAATGTTGACTACTGACTGCTCCATTTCACATGCAATTAGATGAAGAATGTGCAAAAGATCCTTCCTCTTAGGGCTCTCTTCCCACCTTTCCTCCCACCCACATTAAAAAAGTCTTTTATTTGGCTATGGACTTTTCTCTCATAGTAAGATAGATAAAGAGAGAGAACATAAGTCTCAGGTGAAGCCCCAGTTGTCCCATGATAGAAGCTGTGATGAATAGATTGGTCAGGATGACTCTGAACCGTGTGCCAGTATGGATGGCCCAACCTGACTTTAGCTAGCAAGGTCTAGATTTGGAATGGGAGTTGGTCACTTTGCTGGTCACAGGTTAAGCCATTGCGGGAAATTAATTCCATGGATCAGGAAACAAATTCCTTCAATTTACCCAGAGCATCAGATTACCAAATTAGTAGATGTGTCATTCTGTTCCTCCAGCATAACATTAGTTTGGGTTTTCCACGCCATGCTGAGACAGGTGATTCAACTTTCTGGCCACTTTCCTTTCCTGGATTTTCTGCTGTGACTTGACTCCTAACCTAAAAACCCCTTTTATCAGAAAAGGGCAATTTCCCATAGCTATATGACAGTGGGAAGGTTAGGGCAGAGGTGATGATGAACCAAAGGAACCCTGAAAGAGAAAATCCTTGTATTGGGTTGTCTCCCTCACTTGCTGCAAGAGGTCAAGGATAAGCAGACTATATCCTGAATTAGGAAACACTGTCTGGTTCCAAAAATACATGTCTGATTGCACCTGTTTCCTCACAGCCCCACCAACACTGGATTTTATCCTTTTAATTTATTCTTACTAATTAGAGTAGTGTAAAGTCATACCTTATAACTTTTAGTTTCCTTTCCTTTAATTATTAATAAGGGCAAGATATTTCCCTCATATGAATGTATTAGTGGAGGAATTTTTCTGTTTTGTACTTCTAAACAAGATGATGTCTATTTGATAAAAAAAATGTAATACTGTCAACAGAGTCCTCTTTCTCCTCAAATATTCTCTGTTCCCTACAAAAGTGTTGGTGAGTTTGGGGAAAACACTGAAGACAGTCATCAGGAACCAAAGTTTTGTGTGGTTAATATATATAAAGGAGTCATATATAAAGTGAAATAAAAACCTAGACAAAATAATACACTGTTAGTGGAGCTGTGAATTGATCCAGCCAAAATAAAAGTGAATAAAATGTTTATATCCTTTAACCATTGCTAGGCATACACCCCCAAGAAGGTCAAAGAGAAAGAGAAAGATCTCATATACAACAAAATATTCATAACACATTTTTTGTAACAGCAAAGAACTGGAGGAGAAGACAAAGCAGATATCTATCAATTGAGAATTGGTTAAACCCTTTGTGGTACATAAATGAGCCTGCTGAATATGGATCAGCATGGAAAGATTTATATAAACTGATATTGAATGAAGTAAGCCAAGCCATGAAAGTGATGTGTAACTAGAGGGTTGAATGGAGCATTGTCAAGCTACTCTTCCACTTCTGACCAACCTTAAGTGTGTGATTCAGCAATGAAGGGGCCTTGATGTTTTTTGGATGGCAAAGCAATTCCTTCATTGGTCACTGAGCCAGAAGAGTTAAAGATCTAGTGACCCTTTAGAAATGATCAATGTTATCCCTGGCCTTTTCTTGCCCTGTTCTCTTTGTAGTTTGGATTATTCCAGGACCATTTGGAATCATTTCCTGTGAGGAGTGGAAGAAAAGCACTCTAGTCCCATTCTGGTCACCATGTAGTCATGCGTACATGTCTGCTAAAGTCTACGTCCTGTCTAGGGAAGCATGATGATGAATTTGGATCTGTCTCTTTTGTCTTGGTTCTTTCACGATCTTAAGAGAACGAGAATCAATCTCAGGATGGATATATAAGGCTTAAAGTACATCTTGTGAGTTTCAGAGGTTCAGGGGTTCTGGGCCCTTTGGTCAGAATCTACTGGCTGCTGTCCCTAAATTGCTCCAACACTTCAAGGAGAAGGTAACCACCAGCAAGGTGGTGAATCCTATCTCTGACACTGTCTGACATAAGACATTTGGCGTAAGAAAGACAGTACAAAACAGAGATGAAATGTGAAATGATTATTTAGCAGTTGTACAAACTAATGCAATCTCCCAGCGGACTGTAATATTTGTGACATTATTGATTGTTTAAGCCTTGCCAATTCTTGCTGTGTTTTTAGGGTCTTTTAGCATTTCTATTGTGTATAGGAAATAAATAGCTGTCCCATATATGATTCATATTATATATTAAGTACCTTTCTACTACTCCTTTTGGATAGAAAACTGACCTTATAACCAGAAAGACTTGTGTTCAATTCTTGCTTCTGGCATGTCTTGACCATGTTACTTGGGTACATATTAGACTTCTCATTGACTCAGGCAAATCTCTAAGAATATAAATTGTAAATCAAGTGCTAATTTTCATCAAAAAATGGTTTCCTTAACAGGAGTTCTCTATTCCAATGAAATCACATATCTTGTCCTAGGGGATAAAGATAGAAATGAAGATAAAGATAGATAGAAATCTACAGCGATGGAGATGGTAATAGAGATAGATACAGATGTAGACATAGCTGTAGATACAGACATAGATATAAATAGAGACATATACCTTAGGATATTAATAATATTGTATAATAATGTGACCTAGAATATATATAGCACTTTAAAGTTCATGAGGTAATATACAAATTTTATCTCATTTGATCCTCACAATAATTCTGGGAGATAGGTGCTTTTATTATAATGCCCATTCTACAGATCTACAGATCTTGTAGATTCTATGGGTGGGATCCTAGGAATTAGACCTAGAAATGACTAGAAGGAGGAGAGTGAGTCACATGATCTTTTGGAAAATTCCTAGTGTTTTCAGTGATGCCACAAAGCTGTCATATATATACACCAAACACAGGTCCATTCAACCATAACACTGTCCTGCTCAATAAAGTCCAGTGTCTCCCTATTGCTTTTAGGATCAAATCCAACTCCACTGTTGGGCATGTAAAGCCCTTAATCACCTGGCTCCAATTTAGCTTTATTATACAATTATTATTTACAACCTTATTATACAACTCTCTCCTTTGCACACTCTGTAGTAAGTTGACCTTCTGACTGCTGTTCTTCACATCATCTCTCTATCTCTACACAAGTTATCTATCATTCCTGGAGTGCACTCCCTCCTCCCTCTTATTTCTTAAAATCCCTCACTTTCTTCAAAACTCAGCTTGAATCCTTCCTTCTACATGACAGCTTTTCGGCTCTTTGTATCTCATATGCCCCTATATAAATACATGTTGTTTTCCCTGTTAGAATAGAAGCTCCCTGAGGGCAGGGGCAGTTTAGCTTTTGTCTTTTTATCCTAAGGATCTAGCACAGTGTCTGGCAGCTTAATAAATTATGATGGATTGGTGGTTGAAATGACTTCTGGCTTTTCTGTGAAACGAAGGCTCATGTTTTAACATCAATATTTATCTGATGGTGGTAGGAGGCTGTGAGTCATGATCTATCACAGTCTCTGAAAAAATTAAAGTATAGGTCACACAAAGAGCAGTGGCTTTGAGTAGGTGGAAAACATTCCAAATGAAGATTGTACAGGAGAAGCAACATGAAGGATTGTGAATTTAGAGTTTGAAAGGAGCTTAGAGACCATCTTCCTTATTTCCATGTGTGGAAACTGAGGCACAGACAGGTTAGGTGACTTGCTTGGTCACACACTACCTCTCCCCCACAAAACTAACAGCAGTAAGTAATTAGGAACAGGAAAATGATGCTGGTGGGGCTGTAGAGAAACGGGTATACTTCATATACTTTGGGTTGATATTCAAGTTGGTGTGAGAGCAATATGAAAGTATTCTGCAGAAGTTATATCACCTCACCTTTGGATTATTGAAATAGCCTGCTGGAAGGTCTGCCTGCCTCAAGTGTCTCCTCACTTCGATCCATCCTCCATTCTCCCATCAAAGTGATTTTCCTTAAACTAAAAGGTCTGATCATGTTAGACCCCTAACATTTTTATTTACTCAATATTTACTTTAAAAATTCCAGTCATTCCCTATCACCTCCAGGAGAAACATAAAACCCTTTGTTTGATATTCAAAGTCCTTGATAATCTTCCCCCCTCTCCTACCTTTCCAGTCTTATCACGCCTTGCTCTCTAACACAGACTCTTTGACACAATGACACTGGCCTCCTGACTGTTCCACAGACAAGACACTCCATCTCTCAGCTGAGGACATTGTCTTTGCGTCCTCAGGCTTTGCACGATTCCTGGTGCGTGCTCAGTCCTTAATATGTGCTAGTTGATTGATTGATTGATGAGTTAAAGGCAAGTCACTGATCTGCCTCAAAGGAGGGAATTATCACACTGAGAATTTCCCACTCTGATGAAATCACAACTCCTGACTCCCCATATTATTTATGATAAACCATCTTTATTACCAAAAGCACAAGCAACAAGAGATATTCCAGATATGATTTCTCCAAAGGTTCAGTTTCAAACTCAGACCTCACAATCTCCAGGCAGACGCAATATTGCAAAATTCCAGCTTATCCATGCAAAGAACTTGGTATACGATATTCCAAGAAAGTAAAGGACCTGGAATCAGAGCCAAGAATAATTCACCTAGCATGACAGAGCATAATACAAAGGGAAAAAATGGATATTTAATGAAATATGGGACTGGAAAGCATATCTGATGAAAAGACCAGAGCTACAGAGGAACTTTGGGGTTCAAACACAGGAGTAAAGTAAAACATTAAAGAGCGAACATGAATAAATAATGATAAAAGACTAAGCAAGGTTAAACCACCTTCACCCTAGTATGGGGAGATGATCTTTGTGTCTTCTCAGAACCCATCCACAGCAGGGGTCATAGAGGGTATTCAATTAGACAGGACTGGGGAGTGTTTCTGTTATGTCTTGATGATACTAAGAAAGGAATGAAAGAAGAGGGGAAGAGGAAGACGCTGTATGGAGCGGTAGAGAGTGAGAAGAGAAAAGAAAGTTAGGGAAAAATTATCTGATAATAAGGATTACCAGTATAAACAAGGAGAAGGAAGGGGGGAGAAGAGATGATACTTGGACCTTGATCTCATCTGAATAAGTTAAAAGAAGAAAGAATACACACTCACACACACAAAGTTGGGTACAGAAATATGTCTCACTCAGCAGGAAAATAAAAGGGAAACAAGAGAAGAAGGGAGGAGAAATTAGAAGAAGGGCAGATTGACGGGTTGCTAGGTGGCACAGTGGATAGAGTGCCAGGAAAACCTGAGTTCAAATATGACCTCAGATACTTGTTAGCTGTGCCAGTCTGGGCAAGTCTTTTAACCCTCATGAGGAAACCTTCAATTTCCTCATCTGTAAAATGAGCTGGAGAAGGAAATGGCAAACTACCCCAGTATCTTTACCAAGAAAACCCCTAATCTAACCAAAGAATTAGATACAACTGAAATGACTGGAAAACAACAGAATTAATGGAGGACTCTCTCCTCAGAAAAATAAACTCTAATGACATATAAAAACCTGTACAGCTCTTTTGGGGAATGGATGAACAAATTGTGGTATATAAATGTGATGGACACAGTTGTGCTGAAATCTCATCAGGATAATGACTAACCAGGATTCCAGAGGACAAATGGTAAAACATGTTTTCCACCTTCTTTCTAAGAGGCCAAGGATTCAGCACACAGTGGGACAATGTTTTTGTTTTTGTTTTTTTTGGCTATGGCTAAGGTAGAAATTTGTTTTGATTGACTATACGTGTTTGTAATAGGGTGTGTTTTATTCCTGTTCTCAATCGGGAATGGAGGTGGAGAGAGCAGGTCTTGACTGATTAAAACAAATTAAACTGAGTTTTTTTAAAAAGAGATAGTTCTTGAATATGCTACTACATTTCCGCTCACCCGAGTGTAACTTTCTTCCAAGGCATGAAGGGAAATGTTTCATTTCTACCATGAGAGCTTTGGGGACATTTGAAAACCTCATACAATTGCCTGTGTCCTCTGAGGAACTACAGTCAAGAAGGAAGTATTGGCTTGTATGTGGGTACCCTGGGACAAAGCCCCTATGGTCTTACCTTAGTTACTGCTTTGCCAAGAAGTATTCTTTTCTGTTTCCCTAGATGAGGAAACTGAGTCTAAGAACCAGTCTTCTAGATACAGCAGCCAAAGTGAGTTCTTTTGAGTTCTGGTTCCCAGCTCTGCATTCTGGTTCCTGCTAGACCTCCTACCAGACGTAACAAAAAACATCTATCTCTCTGTCGATAGGCATATGCAGAGCATGCTTGGAGTGTGCCAGGTTTGCTAGCACACCCTATGGCATACATTATCATTGATTACCCGCCCCCCATCCTTTCAAGGAGCACTGAATTGGTGACTCTTCTAATAGAGGGGGAATGCTTATGAAAGCTATGAAAATGCTTATTTTGACAAAATGGGACATTTTCCTGGAAATTAATGTCACTACTTCTCCCCAACTGCTCTAAAACCAGATATTTTATAAGGTCTCAGAAAGCCCTGAGACATTCCCCCAATTTGCCTAATTAGTTTCCCTGCTGAAAAATTGTGATATTAGTCTCTGAAGACTGATAGTCAAGGTCTTTGGCAGAGAACTATGGTGAAATTCTAAAAATGACCAGTTCCCAATTTTATTGTTGAATTTATTATTATCATCACTTTTTATTAGTAGTGGTAGTAATCATCATGGTCAAAATATTTAAAATCTAGAGAAAGGGATCAAAGTCAATGGGGTAGGCCCTCTCCATGCTCATATACATGCTCCTAGGCCTACCATGCCCACTTTGATCAATTTCAGGTTGAAAGGATTATTTGATGGCTAGAGTATGTTTCATTTAGCACTATTTCATAACCCTGGCTTGATAAAAGAACAAGATAAATTAAATTCAGATTCCCCACCCCAAAGGATCAAAGGAAAACCAATTGGCTAATGAGCAAGAAGGCATTCCCTGTTTCTTCTCACAAGGAAAGTCCTTGCCAGGTGTCAATGAAAGAAAGCAGAGCTCCGGTTAGCAGAGGCCAGGCATTTTAAGCCAATGGTTTGTACTGAAAGTAAAATCAATGACTGTAGATGCAATTGGCTGAGAGAGGAGTGGAAGAGGCAGAAACAAATAAGAAAAAGAAAGAGAGAGAGAGAGGAAGGAAGGAAGGAAGGAAGGAAGGAAGGAAGGAAGGAAGGAAGGAAGGAAGGAAGGAAGGAAGGAAGGAAGGAAGAGAGAGAAAGAAAGAGAGAAAGAAAGAAAGAGAGAAAGGAAGGAAGGAAGAAAAAGAAAAAAGAAGAGGGAGAGCAGAAGAAAGAAAGAAAAGAAGAAAAGAGAGAAATGAAAGGAGAGGGAGGAATGGAGAGAGGGGGGGGAGGGAAGAAGAGAGTAAGAGAGAGAACATATCTTAAACACTATTTACTATTCATTGTGCTAATAGCTGGGAATAAAACTTATAAGCAAAAAAAAAGATGCTACACTCAAAGGCCTTACTTCCAGTGACAGAAGACAATACATCACAGATAGCTGCAAAGCAGGGGTGAAGGAGGATGCTTCCGAGAATGAAGTGAGCATGAACTGAGCAGTTCATGGAACAGCCGTCCAGGTCAGAAATTCATGGCCAAGAAGGGCCCTGAATGGAGGCCTGTCCGGGGCCACAAGGCTGCTGTTAAGGAGGTAGAAAAGTCCAGAGAGTGAGGAGTAGGACCAGGAATGAATTCCTGAGGTTCTCTATACCCCAACTCTCTGACCCAAAGATTCTAGAATCACATTTTTTAAATTATTTTTCTCTTTTTTTAAATGGGTTGGGAGATAGGAGAAAAAAGAAATTTCTGTTGATTAAAAAATTTTAAAAAGAGAAACACGGATGTTCCAGATGTGGAATATTATATGTACTTTTAGATTACGTCAATATATTATTTTGTTGTTCAGTTGTGAACCATTTGGGGTTTTCTTGGCAAAGATATTGGAGTGTTTTCCATTTCCTTCTACAGCTCATTTTACTGTTGAGGAAACTGAGGCAAGCAAGGTGAAGTGACTTGCCCAGGGTCACACTACTAGCCAGTGTCTGAGGCCAGATTTGAACTCATGAAGATGTATCTTCCTGACACCAAGTCTCACACACTATCCATTGTGCCATCTAGCTGTCCACTATATTGTTAGTTTTATTTAATTATTTTACTTTGTTACATAACAAACCTTTCATGGAGTAGGGGTAATCTGTAAGTGCTTTTAATGTAAAAACAAAACACATCAACAAGACTTTTCCAGGAGGAATCAGAGGAGGAGTTTACTTCAGCAGCCCTGTGACAGACGAGACACCTACTGTCCAAGGACCAGCTTAGCCAAGTCAAGAGAGATTCCTGGTCAGGCTGGCTGAAGAGGTCACCCTTTGCAAAGGCACACAGACAGGAGATGGGATTTTACTTACAGAGAGCAGCAGTAGGTGGAACATAGAATGAATGAGGGGGAGTAATGTATGATAAGGTGAAAAACATGAGCTGAAACCAGATTGTGAAGGGCTTTGAATGTCAAACAGAAAAATTGATATTTTATCCTAGAGGCAAAAAAAGCATCATTAAAGTTCCTTCTACCAGTCAGAACTAATTATCCCTGTGCCCTCATAGAGGGGAATGACGGGTTGTAAGGGCATTTGGCTTGGCTCCCAACTCAGAGAATATGTTCTGCCCAATCTTTAGGGAGACTAGAAAAGTAAATGATCCTTGGTAATCAACAGCGGAGCTTTATTATCCCCAGGATGCCATAGAAATCCCTCTACAGTTGAGCATTTAAAGTCCTTCACCCCTTGGTCCCAGCCTTTCTTACCAGTCTAATTATGCATTATTCTCTCTCACACACTCTATGTTTCAGGCTTCACTGCTTCTCACACGTGGTATATCGTCTCCCACCTCCGTGCCTTTGTATAGACTGTCCCACATGCTGACAATATACTTCCACTTCTCTATGTGTTAGAATACCTGGTTTTTTTTTTTTATTTTCAAGACAATGCAGGAGACACCTTCTGCCTGATCACCCCACTTGTTAGTGCCTCCCACTATGAAAATGATCTTGTATTTGTTTTCAAAATATTCAGTGTGAATTTGAATAACATATCCCCTTCATGGCATTTCTTAATGCATTAATTGAGGCATGACTATGTACATCTTGTCAATGACTGGTGCATGTTGTCTTCCCCCAACTGATTGTAAGCTCTTTGAGGGTAGGGGCTGTTTTGCTTTTGTCTTTATGTCTCCAACCCTTAGCCCAACATTGAATATATAGGAAAGCGAGGTGGTGCCGTGGATAGAGCGACAGGCTTGGAGTTAGGAAGATCTGAGTTCAAATCCAGCCTCAGAAACTTACTAACTGTTTGACCTTGAGCACACACCTTGACCTTCACACTGTTTGCCTCAGTCTCCTCATCTGTAAAAGGAACTGGAGAAGGAAATGGCAAACCACTCCAGTATCTTTGCCCAAAAAAAAACCCAAATGGGGTCACAAAGAGTCAGATACAACTGAAACAATAAGCAACAATGAGCGCATAGGAGATTCTTAGCAAAAACTTGTTGGTTGAGTGATTGATGATGGGACCCTTCCCAGCATTCCAAATGATAGACTTAGCATCTACTAGTTGAATTGTCATCCATGCCACTCCATTTGGCGTTCCATTGGTCACTTCCTTTTTAAAAATTTATTTTTAGCTTTCAACATTTACTTTTATAAGATTTTGAATTCCAAATTATTTTGTCCCACCCCCCTCCCCAAGATGGCAAACAATCTGCTATACATTATACATGTTGGTTGGTTAGTTGATTAGTTGGCTGTTGTCTTTCATTCTCAGAGGACCAAAATGGCATCACCATGATAAAGTGAAGTTTCAGTGTGCACAACTATGGCTGATCAGACCAATATGAGCTCGGAATGCTCTACCACAGATTGGACGCAGATAGTCCACGTGAACATTTAGGGTGGACACCTCAAATTTGCACATCCTACGTTTACTTTGTGCTGTTTCAATTCTGTTTTGTTCATAGAGTACAGCACCTTTTCTGATGTGTGCACACCATGTTGAGCAGTCCTGTGCCAGTGTCTCCCATGTCGCACAATCAAATCCAAAGTTCTTGAGAGAGACCTTGAGTGTATCTTTGTATCTCTACTTCTGACCACCATGTGATCACCTGCCTCATGCGAGTTCTCCATAAAATAGTCTTTTTGCCAAGCGTGCATTTTGCATTCAAACACCATGGCCAGCCCATCAAAGCTATGCTCTCTGAAGCATAGTTTGAATGCTTGGCAGTTTAGTTTGAGCAGTGACCTCAGTGTCTGGTACCTTATCATGCCTGGTGATCTTCAGAATCTTCCTAAGACAGTTCAAATGGAAGTGATTCAGGTTCCTGGCATGGCGCTGGTAGACTGTCCATGTTTCACAGGCATACAACAATGCGGTCAACACAATGACTTTGTAGACCTTCAACTTGGTAGTTAGTCTAATACCTCTTCTCTGCCAAACTTTTCTTCAGTTTCCCAAATATTGAGCTGGTTCTGGCAATGCACACATCAACCTCATTGTCAATGTGTACATCCCTGGAAAGTACACTACCAAGGTAAGTGGACTCATCCACAGCATTCAAAACTTCTCCATTTATTGTAACTGATGGTTACATATTGATGGTGTGGTGGTAGCTGATGGAGCACTTGTGTTTCCTTGGTGCTAATTATTAGGCCAAAATTAGCACAGGCAGCAGAGAATTGATCTATACTTTGTTGCATCTCAGCTTCAGAGGCTACATTGAGTGCACAATTATCTGCAAACAGAAAATCATGCACCAACACTCCCTCTACTTTGGTCTTGGCTTGTAGCCTTTTCAAATAGAAGAACTTACCATCAGTACAATAGTTGCCTTCGATGCCATGTTCATCCTCATTGAAAGCATTGGACAACATGGCTGAAAACATCATGCTAAAAAGCATGGGAGCAAGAACACGGCCCTGTTTCACTCCATTGGTGACTGGGAAGGCACAAGAGCATTGCCCACTATTCAGAACCCGAGAAAACTTTCCATTCCCCATTAGCCATGTTGTGAAATAAGAATCAAAACAAAAGGAAAAAATCATAAAGAAAACAAAGAGGATACAGTATCTTTCCTTCTGCGTTCAGACTGTAGTTCTTTCTCTGGATGTGGATAACATTTTCCATCATGAGTCATTTGGAATTGTCTCAGATCATTGTACTGCTGAGAAGAGCTAAGTCAATCAAAATCAGTCATTGTACAGTGTTCCTATTACTTCGTACCATGTTCTCTGGCTCTGCTCACTTCACTCAGCATCACTTCATATAAGTCTTTTTAGGATTTTCTGAAAGCCATGCTGGACACTTTCTATGGAAGATCTAGGTAGGAAAAGTGAGTGACTTTCCCAATAGATAAATGACCAATGGATATGAACATGAAGTTCTCAAAAGAAGAAATGCATGCTATTAACAACCAAATGAAAAAATGTTCCAAATTACTAATAAGAAGAAAAATGAAAATGAAAACAACACACACCCATCTGAATGGAAGAGATGACCAAAAAAAAGGAAAATGACAATTATTGGAATACTTATGAGGGACAGGCACTTGAAGGTACTATTGGTAGAGCTGAGAATTAGTTCAACTACCTCAGAAAGTAATTTAGTACAATGCCCCAAAAGTTGCTAAACTAAGTATACCCTTTGATCCAGAGGTACTACTATGACTCCTAAGAGGCATATGCCTCAAGAAGTCAGTATTATAGGGGAAAGACACATATATACAAAAATATTTATAGTAATGCTTTTTTATAGCAAAGAACAGGAAATAAAGTGGTTAGTCATCATTTGCAGGATGTTTGAACAAACTGTGCCAAGTAAATGGAATATTACTATAGCATAAGAAATTACTATATGAAGGCTTCAGAGAAACCTGGGAATAGTTAATGTAACCATAGAGAGAGAAGTGAGCAGAACCTAGAAAATAGTTCTGCAACAATGCAAAGGCAAATAACACTGAAACCCTTCAGAAAATTACGATCAATGTGGCAACTGGGCATGATTCCAGAAGACCAGCGATGACTCATGTTTCCTACCTCTTGGCAGAGAGGTGGTAGATCAGAGGAACAGAAGGAGACATCCAAATATAAACACAGTCAATGGGTTCATTTGTTTTGCTTAACTATATTTACTAGTCACAAGGGAGGGATTCTGTTGGATGTTTGAGCGGTAGCGATAGTGATGATAAAAAAGAAGAAAAGAAAGAAAAGAGCCTAATTTAAGCATTAAAAAAAATAAACATTATTGAGCAGAAGGAAAGTCAGAAGGGGATGCAGACTAAGAGAGTAATTTTGTTCCTAGAATGTTATAGTCAATATATTCTAAAAATAACCTATAATCACAGAAGTGCACAGTTACATATGAAATCCTCCTTTTTGTGTTTTTTTCTAGGTTAAAATGTTCACTCCTACCGGTATTTGTTACATTCGTAATAAAAAAGGAAAGTCACCCTTTAAAATTATTCTCAACTCTAGGTATCAATTGACACAGTTTTAATGTCCAATTGTTTGAGATGGTTACATACCCAAGGAGGAATATAAGAATCAGTTTTGAAACAGTACCCCTGAGGTGGTAAAAGAACTCTATGACACCAGGAACAGTACTCCCAGAAGCTTTTACCTTTGACCAAAGAAGGCTGCCCTATTCTGAGGTGATGTGCTGAACCAGTGGTCTCATATGGGCTCAGTATCCAGGTGAAGAAGGTTTATCGAGACAGATCACTGTTAAAAGATTGGGATGCTATATGGCTGGGAGAAGAAGAGGTATATAGGTAGGTGATATTTGCTGGGCATAGTTCTCATTGCACTGAAAGCAACTGAAGAAGGAAGCCATTAATTGCACTAGCATTTCCTCATGATTAATTAGGAGTTCCAGAGAGAAGGAAGGGGGTTGATATATGAGGGTGGGTAATGCAGAAGTCAACTAGCTATTATACCTTGAGGTTGGGGAGAGTACTGTGTAGGTGAAGGGAAGGGAATAAGCACTTAATTAATCACCTACTATGTGCCAGGTATTTTACAAAGATTATCTCATTTGATCCTCACAACAGCCCCGGGAGGTAGGTGCTATTATTATCCCCATTTTACGGTTAAGGAAACTGAGACAGAAAGAGGTTAAGTGACTTGCAAAGGTCACATAGCTAGTAAGTGTCTGAGTTGGGATTTCAACTTAGGTCTTCCTGATTCCAGGTCCAATATTCCCAGCAGCACCTAGTAACACTGATGGTATCATTGAATGATGTGGCAAGAATGAGAGAAGGCTGGAGGTGGACGGATCAGTAAAGGCTTAGAAATATGGATGCACACAAATGGATGTGGGACTCCTTTTATTATCTTTGTGGTATATGTGATATGTAGGAGGTAAGGGAGAGGGAGGTTCCTGAGTAACCATGTTTTTCTGGTTATATTTCATGTTGCTACTAAGCCTCCATGCATAATGGGTACTGCTGTGGAGGGAAAGGTTATGATATCAGATCCAAGTTAAGATTGCCTATCTAAATTATATGAGCTGAGATTGATCCTAATTCCTTGTGTGTCTCCATGCTGGCACTGGCATTGGGCTTACCTCATAGCCACTGACAGGCATCTCTTATGTACGTGCAAATACTGCTGGCTTTCTTCCCTTTGTTTAGATTCCTCAGCCAGCTTTTGCAAATACCTTCAGATCCTCCTCTGGTCTTGGTGCCTGCATCCTTGGACTAACTTTTGAGTTAGCACATCTCTACCTGGCCCCAACCATGCCTTTTTTTAACATTTGCAGCCTAGCTTCTTCAATTAACTTGATTGAAGCTACCCTGGCCAGGGCTGAGCTCTAAACCATAAATAGAAGTGACTCTCCTCCCCTGCCCTAGGTGCAACCCACAAAAAGATAACCAGATTTGACATGTCACTCAAGCATGGCACCCAAAGAATTCTTAGCTAAAAGATCAGTTGCACACATCTCTAGGAACAGTCCTCTCTTCTTAAAAATCAACTTCATAACATAAATGCAAGAAGACATATGGGTAGTATGTAGTATCATTTTCAGCCAAGACAGAAATGTTTTACTGGTTCCAACAGCCCAAGCCTTTGTGAGTAGTTTGTGGACAGTTTGAGTTCCATAACTCTAGCTGTGATGACCTTGTTAATCAGTCCAAAGGCACTTTCCTGCTTTTTCTTCAGGAACTCGAAAGAATAAAATGCTCTTGAAAGGTTCCTGCTCTCAGAAAAACCTGGAAAGACTTCCATGAGCTGATGCAAAGTGACATGTGTACGAAGTAACAGCAAGATTGTAAGATGATCAGTTGTGAATGACTTAGCTATTCTTAGCATACGGAGATTCAAGACAACTCTGAAGGATCTATGATGAAAAATGCTATTCATCCCCGGAGAAAGAACTGATGGTGCCTGAATGCAGACTGAAGTATACCTTTTTGACTTTCTTTATTTTTCTTGAGGGTTTTTTTCTTTCACAACATGACTAATATGGAAATATTTTGCATGACTACACATGTATATAGAATTGCTTGCCTTCTCAACAGGGAGGGGATGGGAAAGGGAGAAGGGAGAGAATTTGAAACTCAAAGTTTTAAAAATTAACTTTAGAAGTGTTTTTACATATAACTGGGGGAAAATAAAATACTAAATAAATTTTTAAAAGATACTGTTAATATGATTTATGAGGACAATTATTTTCTTCATATTGAAACATCTGTATATTCTCCATAAGAATCTTTCTTATGCAGATAACAAGGGAAATAATTTTTGATATGTTTCTATATTCCATTTAGCAATCATTTAATAAATATTTCTGCATCAGTATTTTTTTTAAAAAAGAAAGGCACCTGCTATAACCAGCATGAGACAAATATGTTTTAAATAAAATCTCAATTTGGCTTGTGTCTATAATGATGAAAAGGGCGGCTAAGAGTTGTATGGGTCGTGTATGGAAAGAATGTTGGATAAGGAGATAGAAGTCCTGGATTCAAATATTAACTCTTTCCTATGAGACCTTGGACAAGTCTTGTAACCTCCTCCAGGCCTCAGCTTCTCATCTATAAAGTGAAGAGATAGGCTTAATGACCTCTAAGGTCTATCCACCCTAAACCTATAATCCTATAATCTGTCCCCCAGTTGCAACTGAATCATAGAAATGTTGACTCGCTGAACACATCATGGATGGGTTCCAATAAAATCTGTTGATATCAATGTTATCCAGAGAATGTTGAGTTAGTATCAGTTCAATCTTCCCTTAGAATCAAAAAATTATATTGTTTTTTCAAGTCTTCATTTAATGTTCTTATTCTATTGCCTTTATGCCCTGTACTGACATGTATTTTCAATGAGACAGGAATGCGACAGTTTGCTTTAAATAAGATTCACCCAGCATCGAATCTCTTATGATTGAGTAATTAAAATAGATTATGTGATCACTAAAGTGATGACAAATATGACAAATGCACAGTTGCCTAAAAACTTAGTAGAGTTTTCATTTACTAAATTTATCATAATATATTCAAAATATAGTTTCACACACTGGAAAAAGCCCTAGACCAGATATCAAAAGAATCGTTCAATCCTGTTTCTGTCACGAACTAGCTACATAGTCTAGAGCAAATTGTTTCACTTCTCTGCTCTCCTCTTTTCTCTACCATTTAAAAAAAGTAATAATAAAATTTAAGAGCCCGGGTGAGACGATCTCTGAAGTCCCAAAGGGTCCTAATATTCTATGGATCTACTTGTTCTTGTTCAGTCATTTCAGTCACATACAACTTTCTGTGACCCCATCTCGGGTTTTCTCAACAAGGATACTGGAGTGGTTTACTATTTCCTTCTCCAGCTCATTTCAAACTGAGGTAAACAACGTTGAGTGACTTGCCCAGGGTCACACAGCCACTAAGTGTCTGAGGCCAGATTTGAACTCAGGAAAATGAATCTTCTTGACTCCAGGCCTGGTACTCTGTTCACTGTGCTGTATAGTCACACCCTATGGATCTATGGACACCGCTAAATTCAATTCAGCAGATGTGTTCGGGGTTTGCTGATAAAACTACATAGAATGAAGGAAATAGACAAAATTCAGATCTCCCTGACTGTGTACAAGTATATATGTGTAAGTATTTATATAAATGTACATTTATACATAAAGAGGTATGTGAAAATAGACACAGTATATATATCATATATATATAGTCACACATATTATATATGTATGTACATATATACCACAAGGAAATTCTGAATTTTGTTTCCTTTGTTCTTTATTATTTTATCAGCACACATATCTATACCTGTGTCCATATGAATATGTCAGTGGGTACTTGGGCATATATGCATGGTACGTATATTATCTCGTTTGGTTCTCACAACAATCCTGGGAGGTAGGTGTGATTATTATCCCCATTATATAAATGAGGAAATTGACGCACAGAATCATTAAGGGAATTGCCCAGCACCTAGTGTCTCAGGAAGGAATTGAATTCAGGTCTTCCTAACTCTAAGTTGAACACTATCCATGGTACCCCCAGGTGCCTTTAACATATGTGTATACACACACACACACACACACACACACACAGAGATAGAGAGGGACACAGAGAGAGAGAGAGTCCAGTGACTTACATAGTGTTGAAATAAGAGAGAAAGAGCACAGACTTTGTATCAGGAGTCAAGTTCTTGTTTTTGGTGCTAAAGTGACAACTTAACCATTGGCATTTAATTTTGAATATGGGCAGAACACTTACTTGATTATCTGCATCTGTAATATGCAGATTATCCACATTTTATAAGGCATTAAACAACTGAGGGAGAATCTGTAGGAGTGTCTGAAAGGATGCAATTCAGACCACAAACACTGAAGGTCAAAGTCTTTTAAATATATAATTAAGACTGTTCTTCATTACCAGTGATTCAGTCTTGATATTATTCTCTTTGAATGTGATACTGAGAGAACAATTTCTATGAATCACCTTAGGTGACATTATCCTGAGATAGTTCCTGATACTATAATTCCTAGTGCCAGGCCCCAAAAATCAGAAATGATTAAGCAGGAAAGGAAACCCCAGAGAGAAGCCACTGAACAGGAAGAAAATCTCGCCTCCCTATTCCCCACAAACAGAGCAGAAACACAATGATATCCAAACAGGAAAACTTTCTCAAGGAAGTCCAATGTTCTCAATGGTTTGAGATGTGGTACAGGGGTTATGCTCAGAGCCATAGACCTAGAAGGAACTTTAGAAACCATATAGTCCATCTCCCTCATTTTACAGATGAGGAAACTGAGGCACAGAGGGGTTTAGTGACTTAAGACCATGCATATAGTAAGCAGCTATGTGGCACAGTGGTACCACTAGGCCTGAAGACAGAAAGATATGAGTTCAAATCTGCCCTCAGATACTTACTAGCTCTCTGACCCTGGACTCCAGTATCTTTGCAAAAAAAATCAACCATAAACCGTAGACAGTATGGTCTATGGGGTTGCAAAAATTTGGCCAAGATTGAACAATAACAATATGTAGAAAGCAGAAATAATTTCTAGAATTTGAACTCGTTCTCAGACTCCAGAGCCAGGGGCCTTAGGCTCATTGATAAATAGCTGGAAGAGATCTTAAAAGTCATCTAGTCCAACCCTTTCATTTTACAGATGAGGGTACTGAGGCACAGCAGGATTAAGTGGTTTGCTGGAGATCATGTAAGTACTCAATATGAAAGGCAGAATTTGAGCTCAGACTCCAGATCCAGTGACCATAGACCAACTGGCATATAGCTGGAGGAGATTCTAGAAGTCTTCTAGTCCAAGCTTCTCACTTGACCATTGAGAACATGGCATGCTCCGACTCCACATGGGTGACTAGTAGTCAAAGTTAGGCCTCTGCTTTCAAATCCAGGGCTCCTTCCATTCCATTTGCCCCCAAAGTACTTTGAACCATTACTCAACTGATACTATTAAATCTCATTTTTGACCATGTTCTCATCCATTGTTCATCAGTGAAGACAAGTAAGTCTAAGTTGAAATGAGTTGTGTTGTATTGAAAAAGATACCCAATTTGGAAGTCAAAGCAACCAATTTCAAATCCTAATTCTGCTACTTTCCACCTGTGTAAACTCAGGCAACCAAGTCAGTCCCTCTCTGTGGGTCTCAGTTTCTTCCACTATAAAAGGAGGGGTTGAACTATTGGGGGTTGAAGGTTAGACCTTCTAGGTCTAAATCCTGAGCATAATCTAGAAGAGGTGAGCAGAAGAACATGTTCCTTTTTGTTGATAAACTCTTTGAGGGCAAGGACCAGACGCCTACATATTTTGTTACTCCCTCTAGAACTAACATAGTGCCTGTATACTGAGTGGGCCTTTAATATTTGTTAACAGATGATTACTGATAAGAAATATGAAAATTTTGTACTGATAACTCCAGCCAGGTCTCAGTTGACAGCAGAGCAGTGGATGTGTTCTTTGTTGCCAAAACACAAGGAAAGAATTCTGCTGGGAAAGCAGTGCCCAGTAAACAGAGTAAGATGATGGCTTGTCCCATGTTCAATCTTTCCACCTTGTCTTGCACCACCTTCCAAAAAGGCTGGCTGCTTAGGCAACATAGCAGTTATGCTGTGTTTTAATCTGCTGAGGTCACCTCCACTGATACCAGTTAAACAAAATACAGTGACTGATGAATGTTGGGGTACATTGAGAGGAAGAAATCGCAGATGAAGATCATGGGATCAGAAATTTGGGACTGGAGGTTCACGAATCCTAGGCTCATAAACTTAGAATGGGGAGGGACCTTAGAGACCACCTAACCCAACCTCCTCATTTTGCAGATCAGGAAATTGAGGCATAGAGCAGTGAAGTGGCTTGTAATCACATAGAAGTAATCACACAGATAAGTAAGTAGTTGGGGTGGGACCCCAAAGTCAGTGTTCTTCCTATAGAAAAGGAATGTATTAATGGAGTTCAGAAACCAGGTTAGGAGCAGCAACTCTGCCAGAGAAAATAACATTCGCCTCCCTAAGGAGGAGGAATGGTAGACTGGTACATGTCCTATCTCCCAACTTGCCCCATGCACCATTAACCAGACATTTATGAGGCACCTATGTGCCAGATGCTGTGCTAAATGTTGGGGCTTCGAGAACAAAAAATAGAATTGTCACTCTGCTAGGGGGCTTATATTCTATCGGGAGGAACACAATGTACTATACAAGAATTTAAAAAATATATCTACTTGGCAATTTGGGGATGGAGGAGGCTGCAAGGGGCCCCAGCAGGAATAACATAGATGACAAATATAGCCCAAAAAATCCATGCATGGACAGAAGTGAGGGAATGGAGAAGGCTCTTGGATCTCCCGCTAGGTCCAAGGCTACTTTTGTGATGGACAGAATGATGTTACCCCAAGGACCTCTCCCAAGCACCATGAGCATCATCTTGGAATGTGGTCAGGTCACACTGCCCATCTTCAAAGGCAGTTTCTCCATCCCCAGGCACATGCCAGGCCTTGTGCATCCTGTGTAAACAGGGAAGAAAAAGGCTAGTTCAGTTGGTATTGGCAGAGCATTTCCCTTTTCCCTGACCTGAGAGAAGGCTGCTGTTTTTCCTCTAATTAGGAAGAAAATGATAACTGAAGGTCAGGGGAGGGAATACCAGAAGGAAACTGTTGGGTGTTTTTTTCCCCTTAACAGTAGAGAACTCCAGTTGTCAAGGCCACATAGCATATGGGGGTCCCTTTGAAGGTTGAGGCCAGGAATCCAGATGCGCATGCTATTACATAGCGGGGGCACAAGGTGACACCTGGCTCACTCAAACCTGGATTGTCACCAGCTGGTTAAAATGATATCCTGGCAATGAGGTAGCAAAGCCTTCTTAATTCTTCCCCTAATAACTTGAAGATGGTAAAAATTCAGACTGGACTCTCCTAGCCTGAAGTTAATAGATCTGTGACCAAAAAAAATGTGTCTGAGACACTCACACACAAATATCTATATCTATACATATATACACACATATAATGCCGCCAAATAATGTAAAGGGAAATAGCACTAAGAGAAAGTCTCAGAACTCAAACTAGCACAAAGCCCAATCTTGCTTCCAGAGACTGAGGGTGAAGTCTACTTTTTGACTCTTCATAGAGAGGTGGGAGATGGTGGATGCAGAATGCTACATACACAGTGTCAGAATTGGTTGATGTGCCAATCAGTCATTCAATAGTCAAATGACATTTAGTAAGTGCCTACTGTATGCCAGGCACCGTGCTAAGCACTGGACATACAAAAAATAGCAGAGATAGTCCCAGCCCCTGAGGAGCTTACAGTTCAATGGAAGAGACAACATGTAAATTATTAGAATGTACACAAGATTTACAAAGTGGATGAAAAGTAGTCTTAGAGGAGAAGGCATTAGCAGTGAGGGGATGAGGGGATGGGGTAGGGGCAAACTGTCTGTTTTACTTAAATGTTTTCCTTTATTACAAGAGTGGACTCTAAGGGAAGGGTGGTGGTATTGGAAAGTTTTGAAAGCATCAATAAAATGTCTTTTTTAAGAACAGGATAAATATTCAATACTCTTGAAAGGAATAGGGACTGTACCCATGATTTCTTTGGCGTTCTCAGTGAGGAACTCTGTCTGCTTGATGCAAGTCAGCTTTTTCTCTGAAACTCATTGAGAAATAAGACTTAGAGTGACACAGACAATATATGTCAGAGGCAGGATTGGAATCCAAGTCTTTCTGGTTATGACATCAGCTCTCCATCCACTAAGTCACAAGCTGATATAGGTGTAAAGAAAAGACTTTTTTGATTCTTGAATAGTTTTTTTTCTTTTTAAGAAATAAATCAAAATGTGTATGAGGAGGGATGAGGAGAGAAGAAGCGAGAGAAAGAGAGAGATTATAAATACTAAAACAAATAATAAACATATACTCAGGGTCTCAGTTTCTTTCTCTGTCTAATGCAGGAATGCACTAGCTGCCTTCTAAAGTCTCTCCCAGCTCTAGGTCCTCTGAGCCCAGACAATTACAGATAGTATGTTTCCATCTTGTAAGGGGATGAATCTTTATAAGGACTTGGGCCCATTCCTGTTGGTGTAATACTGCTAAGTATATACCCTAGCTAGTCAGTAAAAATAGATGAAAATTCCATTGTAGGTATCTGAAAGTAATGAAACTGCATTTCTTTTTTTTAAATCTAATTCAGATCCATCTTTCTTCTTCCTCAGATTTTTTCCCATTAATTTGTGTATATGTCAATTTCCCCGTCTCTTACACTATAAGCTCCCAGAAGGCAGGGATCATTTTTTTGTTTTTGTTTTTGTTTCCCAAGTACCTAATACACAGTAGGTACTTAATAAATGCCTGTTGAAATTGAATTGCATCAACCAACAGGGACTGAATACCCCTTGTGTACAGAGCACTGTCCTAAGTACTGAGATTGCAGAAATCTTCCAACTAGACTTAAAGTGACTGTCAGTCACTGTATCATTGGAGTCCCTTGCACAGCACACCTGAGAACTGATCATCCCAGCTTCTGGTTGAATATTTCTAGTGAACTGAGAGTTCAGTACTCAGAATTTCAGAATCTAAGAGTTGGAAGCAAAATTCTGAAATTCTGTGATTCTGAGTCTGAGGATAAGCCTAAATTCAGAAAGGCTTGTTACAATGAGGGAATGATCATTTCAGTCACAGGAAGAGAAGTAAGGTTGTTTACTGGACAAAACTCTGGATTTAGAGCCAAAAGGATTGGGTTCAAATCTTGACTTCTCTATGTACTCAGTGAACTGGAAAGACTGCTGAATTGGGAGTCAGAGGACATTGGTTCAAGCTCCAGCCCTATTTCTTCCTATCTGTATGACCCTGGGTAAGTCACTTAACCTCTGTTTGCCTCAGTTTCCTCAACTGGAAAAGGGGGGGGAATAGTATCACCTAACTCTCAATGGCAAAGGACAGTCCCTGCCTTCAAGGACCATATAATCTTATGAGATTTCTTGAAACCAGAGTATTGTTGTACCCAAACGTGCTACGTATATAATCAACACTTTGTCATTCATTATGACAAATAAATGTTTTGTGCATTCATTCAAATTACCCAGATCAGGGGCAAACTAGGATATGAAAAAACAAAGGAGATGTTTAGACTATATTGCCCTATAATGAGACTAGTTCTTAGTGCTGCATTTCGCTTTCAAAATATCAAATCGTTGGGGCATCTAGGTGGTGCAATGGATAGAGCACTGGTCCTGAAATGAGGAGGACTTGAGTTCAAATCTGACCTCAGACACTTACTAGCTGCATGACCCTGGCCAAGTCACTTAACTCCAATTGCATCCAAGGGAAAAAAAAGCACAAAAGAAGCTATCAAATGGTGGAATACTACCGTGCTCTAAGAAAGGATGAGTTGTTGATTTTAGAAAAACATAGAAAGACATGAATAAGATAATGAACATTGAAATGAGCAGAACCAAGGGAATGTTGTTTATATTAACAGCAATACTGTTGGAAGAATAACTGTGAATGACTAAGTTATTTTGAGTATTAAAAATACTCAAATCAACTACAGAGGAAGAACAGATAAATAGAAGTATGCTTAGTGTGGTTTTACACGTGTGTGTGTGTGTGTGTGTGCATGTTAAATGGTGGCCTCCTCTGGTGTGGAGTGGGGAAGGAGGGAAGGAGCTAGTTCAGAACTTAAAATGTAACAAAAAATAAAGGAAATTAAAGGAAAAAAGCAAAAAAGAACGTCAAATCAATTTTTACTTTCAATTACTTTAGGAACTGAGAAAGATAAGAAAAATGTATTATTTTATAGCTCATAAAGTGTAATTATGCAACACCAAAGATTGTTACCATCAGTATCTTTTATTTACTGTGGCAGGAAAAGTAATATATTTTAGAGACATGATATACATATACTTATGTATGTAATTATATGCATGAATTTTATATATGTACATACACATGTTTCATTGATTTTTTTTCCTATCAGTCCCAAATTAGGAGAGAAAAGAATAGTTTACCTGTCAGATGTATGGAGAAGGGAAGAATTTATGACAAAACAAGAGATAGAGGGCGTTACAAGATGTCAAATGGACAATTTTGATTACATTAAGTTAAAAGAGTTGTACAAACAAAACAAGCAAATCAGAAAGAAAATCAGAAATTCAGAAAGAAAGCAGAAAGTTGGGGGAAATGGTTTTTACAGCTGTGTCTCTGATAAAGGCCTCTTTTCTCAAATATACAGAGAATTGAGTCAAATTTATAAGAATGTAAGAAATACAAATTAAAACAACTCCGAGGTACCACATCAACCTATCAGATTGGCTATGACAGAAAAGGAAATGATAAATGTTGGAGAGGATATGGGACACTAATGCACTGTTGGTGAAGTTGTGGACTAGTTCAACCATTCTGGAGAGCAATTAGCTATGCCTAAAGGACTATAAAACTATGGGTATTCTTTGATTCATCAATAGCAATACTAGGTTTGTATCCCAAAGAGATTTTTTAAAGGGGAAATGACTTATTTGTACAAATATGTTTATAGCAGCTCTTTTCGTGGTGGTAAATAACTGGAAATTGAGGGGGTGCCCATCAACTCGGGACTGGCTGAATAAGTTGTGCCATATGACTGTAATGGAATACTATTGTGTTATAATAAATAACAAGCAGGATGATTTTAGAAAAACCTGGAAAGACTTAAATTAACTGATGAAAAGTGAAGGGAACCAGAATTTTATACGCAGTAGCAGCAATACTGATGATCAACTGTGAATGACCTAACTCTTCTCAGCAATACAGTGATCCAAGACAGTTCCAAAGCACTCATGATGAAAAATGCTATCCACATCCAGAGAAAAAACTAATGGAGTCTAAATGCAAATCAAAGTATAACATTTTTTTTACTTTTTTTGTGGGGTTTTTTGGGGGGACATCTTCTTTCACAAAATAACATATGGAAAAATATTTAGCATGATTGCACATGTATAACCTGCATGAAACTGCTTACCATCTCAAAGAAAAGAGGGGATAGGAGGGGAGGGAGAGGATTTGTAACTCAAATTTTTGAAAAACGAACGTTGAAAATTATTTGTAATTGGGAAAATTCCATTTTCCCAATGTAATAGGGAAAAAATTTAAAAACTATTTGAAAAAAATTTTTAAATGTTTCACGTTAAAAAAAATAAAATTCAGCTTAACAAAAAGGAAATATGGGCCTTTGCTTCCATAGGAAAGTTACAGTCAGTAAGTGAGCTTTGCAATTTCTCAAAAGCATCCAGAGGTGTTACCTTTGGGATGATGCCCTTTGCTTAACCGGGTATTTGCCAAGATTTCTTTAAACTGCTTTTTGCCTTCCATTGATTCTTCTTGCTTTATGAGATAATGCTACTCATAATTGTCCATTATCACCATTCTTTACAAGGTTTATATATACGAGTTTATATTCTAACCTGGTGCTACCTTTGGCAACCATTTCTACTCATCTTGCAAGTAATTCAGTGGTTTATTGACTAAGAAACTTTCTGGATTCTTTTGGTTTCTTTGTTGTGACAATTAATTTACAATGATTATTTGTGGATAAAATTATTATCATCAGTAGCAATGTCAGTTCTGTTGTCCATTCTTTAGTTTCTATTTCTTCTTTAAATAGTTTTTTGAATTTAGATAGTTCAGGAAACATAATAGGAGCTAAATAAAAGCCTAGATATTAGTAGGTCCTTAATAAATGCTTATTGTTTGTGTCTATTATCTGGTTCTGTTTCCTTCTCCCTGCATCCATTCATTTGTCTTGCCATGTTTCTTTCACTTCCCCCTATTCCTCATTTGGTATTGCACAAGAATATTCCATTATGTGCATACTTCTCAATTCCTCCTCATTTCATTGTTACCAACCCCTGCTACTCCCAAAGGTGAGGTGAGGGTTCCTTGGGGAAATACTTAGTGCAGCTAAGCCATACGGAAAGCATCTATGCAGCACTGTGTCATGTCCCATAATTAGCTTTTCCTTCTCACCCTTTGTCTGTTTGTTCCAACCCAGCCTCATTATCATAATTTTACATGCGTTACGTTCACCCCTCTGACTTTATGTGACAAGTCAGAGGAAAGGGGAAGAACCAAGAAGCCTATTTCCTCTCCCTGAAGGGGGCAATATGAGGGCACGACATGGTCTGGTAACACGGGTGGAAGGAATCTCATTAAGGATGGGTGGAGAGTAGACATTCCAGCTCATTATTGCCCTGGAGGGCAACCATGGAGCAGGGCAAGCCATGTGCTCTCCTGAGCTCTTGGGAGGAGGCTCATTTTCAGTACCAGAAGCTGGGGTGGAAGGAGGAAAAAGGGAATGTGGCAGTGTTAGGAAACACCCAAGAAGGACAGATACTGCTTTCCCCATCCATCTCCCAAGAACAACCAAATTATGTTTGTACAGGTGTGCATATGGCGGGGAGAGTGTAGATATGTATGCATGTATACTTCCACATATAATAGCTATATATATATATACATATATATTTGTCTAATTAGAATATCTACATATATACTTGCCTAGATATATACATATATATCTGTATGTATATAATTGTCTATGTGACATCTATACCTATTTTGTCTATATGCATACATCTGCATATACACATTATGTCTACCTATATGATTGTCCTAACTTCTATACCATCTACACACACATTTATCTAAATATATAGACACATAAATAATTGTTTCTCTATGTCTATATATAATTATATACCTATATATATTTTATCTCTATACATACAATATCTACATTTATTATCTCTCCATAACTATATACATAGATGATGGTCTGTGCATAGTATTTAAAAATATGCTTACAAACTACATGCATGTTTGTGTCTATACATATAATACCTGCTACATAAGTGTCTATATATATCATATCTATATGCATATACTTACATTCAATATTTTATATTTCAAGAGTAAGTTATGCTTTCCAAATCAACCAATCAACGAATATTTATTAAGCACCTAGTCTTTGACAAGCTATTGCTGCTGTTTGTCCTTCATTCTCAAAGAGAGTCATGACTTCAGGGAGGTGATGCCATGACTTGCAGGTGAATTGGATTTAAGTGAAGGAGGGCTATGAGAAGTCACCAACCTCGCTCTCTCCTCCAGAGCCATCTGGGTTCAGTGGCAAGTTATAGATCAGTATTGTTGTTGATGGCCCTGAATGCAAAGACCTTGGCCTTTTTTGGTTAAGGTCTTTCCCAGCTCTTAGTTGGAGGAGGAGGGGAAGAATTATGAGCACATATTTTGCTTTCAGTCTTTTTATTATCACAAACAATGCCCATAGTTCACATATTCAGAGTTGGAAGAGACATCTAGTCCAACTCTATCATTTTACAGATGATGAAAATGAAGCCCAGAGAGATGGGCAAAGTTACACATGTGGGAAGCATCAGAGGTGAGATGTGAACCCAGGCCTTCTGGCTAGAAAGCCAGTACTCTCTTCGTTGCTCTTTCCATTGCTGCCAAAAATATTTGTATACATGTATGTCTTCTATTGCTGTCAATAAATAACCTTCTTGGAATATGTCCCATTAGTGGAATCGCAGGTTCAAAGGGTATGAAATCTCTAGTCACATATCTTGCATAATTCCAAATAATTTTCTAGAATGGTTGAATCACTTCACAGGCCCACCAACACTAGATGAGTTTATATGTCTTCTGAAAGCTCCTTCAACAATGAAATTTTTTAAGCATCTTTTACCATCTTTTGGCATCTTTGCTAACTTAAGGAGTATGAGGCAATACTCAGGTTTCTTTTCATTTTAATCCCTCTGATTATTAGTGATCCTGCAAATCTTCAAGTACTCATTGGCAATTTTCATTTCTTCTTTTGAAAACTCATATCCTTGGATCACTTGTCTATTGTCAGGGTTTACCACAATTTTATCTTCTTTCTCTTCTTTCATTCTCCTCTCCCCTTCTTCTTTCCAAAGACTAAAGAAATGAAGACGAGTAAAAAACAAAAAAAAGACACTACAACAATCCAGGTGAAAACACAAAGCTATTGTAATCAAAAATCAAAGACACTATTTACAAATGCCAGGGATGGCTATTAACGTTCTTCAGTTGTAGGGATGTGGATGTAAGAGATGCTTGCCATTTTCAAGGCAATAAACTGAAATGCTTCAAGGTCTGTGCTAACCTTTGTGATGATTCGCCTTAAGTCATCCCTTCTAAAGATAACCAGCATAGCTCACTGAGGGACAGAACTTTGCAACTGTGACACGTAAACACAGGCATTGTCTCTTTTGATCTTCCCAACAAGCCTAGAAGGTAGACACAAGAGACACAATCCAAAATTTCAAAAAAGGAAGTACATAAAGGTTTAGTATTTCCCTAAAGTAAGTGGCAAAACCAAGATGGTAACCTAGTCCTCTAGGCTTCTGGCTCAATGCTCTTGCCACTGTCTCAGAGTAGAGTAGGACAGTTGCCTCCAAAATCTATATCATTTATTTCTACACACACACTCTCTCTGGCTCCAGATCCATACACTCTACTCACTACGCTATGCTTCCTCTTAACAGAAAAGGACATCTCAGTGGTGCCAATGGGTGTTTTGAGACAGAATAAGTTTCTGCATCCTTAGTGGAGACAAGCTGAATGACAAGGAGAAAAAAAGTGTCTGAGATTCAAAATTGATAATCCACAATGTGGAGAAGTTGAATATAAGATAATGGGCAGATGAAGGTATTTGGGATGCCCAAGACCCTCCCTCCCCAAAAAAGTTCCTTTCCTTCAGGACTGTAAGAATCCACAGAAGTCAGGTTTCAAATCTGAGAAATCCTCCAGGGTTCACTTCATTGTTTCAGGCTGCTTTAAACCTCACATGCTTTTGAGTAAAGAAAAAGAAATTATGTGCTATATTATTGTAGCGTGTGTAAGATCTGAGGGTACTTGTCTCATCTTCCAGTCTCACTCTGGCTGATAAGTTGGGTTCCCAGAGCTAGACTGGTTACATCTCTCCCTCAGGGTTCTAGGGGTAACCTGAAGTGTGAGAAGCAATTCTCTAATGCCACTGGCCTGAGCCCTCACCAATATTCCCCCCCAAGATTATAAATTGAGAAATTTTTAGTCAGTCAACCTAAATTTAGAGACATGTATTTATAAAGGTAGTGCACTAAAAATAGTTGGTACAAAATATCTCCTACCCCCCAAAAAATCTATGACATACTCTCCCACCAATACATACATAGTCCAGGGAAGTGAGATTCAGTTTAGAGAGTACACGTAGCTAAGGGGTAATTCACAGTTCCTGATTACTAAAAATTCATTTCTCCCACTCATGAGGTGCTCAAGAAATTCCCCAGAGGCATGGAATAGTTTCTTCCATGGGTTCTTTCACTGGCCATGAATCAGGCCTATTCCTGGCTCCCAATGATACAGATACTGTCACCAGCTGATCCAGGAATGGGAAGATGATTATCTCATTTGTCATTGGGTATGATGCTAGGACACTGATGGGAAGATGGGAAGCATTCTCCAAACCCTTCAAAACTGTCAAAGGCCTTCTCTGGTCAAAGTGGATAGAGGGAAATATAGGAGACAAGACCAAGACTGAAGCAGAGACCTCTCTTTCCACTTCACCCACCCCACTCACCCCACCCCTCAGGTATTTTCTTCTCAGTTAGCCTAGCTAGGATGCTACATTTACTCTAGTCTTTGGAATTCACCTTCTTTTCCACTCGCTCATTTATAGATGATCCTCGCCATATAGTCAAGTTTCCGTGGTCTATCCAAACATTATTCTTGTGCACGATCATTCTAGTTTGAAGGCCTTTTCACACTCATTCTGAGGTCTTTTAATTAATTGTTAATTGATAGAGATGTGTTCTCAAGGTTAAAATGGAGTAAGGCAGTTCGTGTTTATTAAGTATTTACTGTGTGCCAGTCACTTTACTGAGCACAGGGGATGCAAAGAAAGGCAAAAATCATGCCTGCTTTCAGGGAGCTTACACATAAATAACTTCCTGAGAAGTTATTTATTTCATGCTAAAATAACTAGAAAGCTGGTCTGGGAGCCAGGAAGATGCCCCATACTGACTGTGGAACTCTGGGCAAATCACTTAACTCTTGTCTGTCTCAATTTTTCCCAGTTGTAAAATGGGGATAATAATAACACCTGCCAGGATTGGTGTGGAGATCAAATGAGAAAATATGAGATAAAGTGCTTAGCAAAGTACCTGGGATATAATTAGCACTAAAACCAGTTCTGTTTCCTTCCTTCTTTCCTTCTGTCCTTCCTTCTCTTTCTCTCCTCCCTTCCTTCTCTCCTTTTCCTTCTTTTGTCCTTCCTTTTTCCTTTCTTTCCTTCTCATTCCCTCCTTCCTCCCTTTTTTCTTCCCTTCTCTCTTCCCTCCTTTTCCTTCTTCCTTCCTTTTCCCCTTCTTTCCTTCTCTTTCCCTCCTTTCTCCCTTTCTTTTCTTCATTCTTCCTACCTACCTCTCTGTCTTCCTTCTTTCCTTCCTTTCTTGCTTGCTTCCCTCCCTCCTCCCAAGACTGTAAGATGCAAAAGTGGTGCCTACCAGCTTTGATAAAGTTTTTCACTGGGATCTCCCTAGATCCATGAAATCAGAGGTTCAGTCCCTCATAACCTCTAGAGGTCAGATTCTTGACCCTCTGCAAGTTTGAAAGAGTAGCCCTGAAGTTGAGGCAAGAGCCCAACCCTGCAGAAAAAATTCTTGAGCTTTGGAAGATCTGAGTTCTAACCCCAGACGCCACCCCCCATATGATCTTGGTCCAAAAATCAAGAACAAAGGCCTCAAACATATGGCCAACAACACTCCTGAGGTCCACCAAGGCAAATTTCAATGTAATTAGAAAATGTTTAACAAAGTAAAAATACAATGGAGCATAATGTTAATATGTGTTTTTCTAAGTCAGTAGGTGGCCTGCAGAGATTCTTTTATACAGATCAGTGGCCTGTTTGTGTCAGAGAAGAAAGAGTTCTTAAAAGACCATCTGAGGGTTCTTAACCTAGGGGTCCATGGCTTTGTTTTTTAGAATGTTTTGATCATTTAAAAAGAATTTCGAGAGAATTTTATTTATTTTAACACAATTGGTTTCCCTTGTAATCCCATGTATTTTATGCATTATTATTAACATTATTCTAAGGAGTCTAGAGGTTTCCCCTGACTGACTGTCCAAGGGAGATAGGAGACACACGAAAAGGTTAGGAAACCCTGGGCTCATCCAGTGTATTCATTTTACAGAAAACAAAACTGAAGCCCAGAGAAAGGAAATGATTTCCCTGAAGTCACACAGCATGTGTGGGTGCCAGGCCTCAGATTACCTCAGACTGTTTCTCTACAGCATGACTTATCTTCTCTGCATCTATTTCCATCTATAAAATGGAACTAAACCCTCCCACAGAATGAGGAACTTGGTCCTGAAGGCAGAGGAGGCATCCAGATTGTCTGGCACATCAAGCAGGAAAAACTTAGAGCAACCAGGAGGCATCATTGCTCAAGGTCACTTTTCAGCACAAGCTATTTCAGGAATAGGACACTTCCTAGTGAACAGGGATGGCTGGGGTGGAGCTGAGGTGGTGGCAGTGGCAGTGTGGGGTAGTAGAGAGAGTCAGGGAGGGATCAGAGACCCTTAGCCAAAGGATGCAGCTCTACTGCTTAGTCACTTTGTGACCTCAGGTCACCGGCTATACAGATACAAGCCACAGGCAGAAGAAGGGAGGATGATTTGTGTAGAGTCCCGGTGGCTCCTAGGAGATAAAGTTACATGTGTGAGGAACAGGAGGAAGGCCAGATTGGCTGGACCATAGAATACACAAAGGGGAATAATGTATAATAAGGTTGGAAAGGCAGGGTGAAGCATATATGTGTGTGTATGTGTGTGCACGTGCGTGTATGTGCGTGTGTATGGGTCCTGTACATGCCACTGTCAAAGCCTACTGAAGAACTAAAAAGCTTTGTAGAAAACCAAAATAAGGAGCCAAAATAAAATAAGATAAGATAAGAAGCTGGTGCTAAAACCAAGAGCCCCTTTTAGGTAGTGTTTAAGGGAAGGTATGGAGCGATCCATGTGGATTATGTGGACATGCCCATAAGCTCCATGACTCCACTGACCAACCCTGTTACCCCAGATCTAGATATCTTTCCTTGGCTATCCCTCCCCTGTGCATGCTGTTTCTTATTAGTCCAGAGATTTTTAACTTTGTTGTGTATCCTAGACCTCCCCCCCACCCCAGACAGTCTGGTGAAGTCCACAGACTCCTTCTCAGGATAGTATTTTGAAATGCATAAAATTAAATCTACTGGATTATAAAGGGAAACAATTAATATTGAAATACAATGATGAGGGCAGCTAGGTAGTGCAATAGATAGAGTACCAGCCCAGGAGTCAGGAGGACCTGAGTTCAAATCTGGTCTCAGATACTTACTAGCTATGTGACCTTGGGCAAGTCTTTAACCTTGATTGCCTAAAAAAATACAATGATCAAAATACGTTCTACAAAGTTCGAGGTCCCCAGGTAAAGAACTCCAGTCCTAGTACAATGTAACCTCCTTGAGGGCAGGAACATCTCGAGTTTGTCTTTGTGGCCTCTGTAGAGCTTAGACAGAATCAGGACAGACAATGACCCCTCTCCTTTAATCATTACCACCAAATGCCATCTACATGCACTAAAATGGAAGCAAAATTATTTCAATTCCTCTGCTCAGAGGCAGAAAAAGACAAATTCTAAAGATGGAAACCCAGAAAAAGAAATGAATATCATTCAGAAGAAACCAGTTAGTATAGAGAGGTAGAAAGCAGCCAGTCAATAAATGTTTATTAAGCCCCTACTATGTGCCAGGCATTGCTGTAAGCACTGAGGGAAGAGGGAAGAAGAAGGAGAAGGTGAAGATGAAGAAGAAAGAGGAAGGCGGGGAGGAGGAGGGGGAGGAGGACAAACAGTGCTTTGTTTCCCAAAGCACTCCCAGTCAAATGGGAGAGACAACATGCAAGTAACTCTGTACAGACAAGATAGAGTTAGAATAAATTGGAGCTCACTTACAGAGAAGGCACGACAATGAAAGGGAAAAGCTTCCTGTAGAAGATGCAATGTTGAGCAAAGCCTTGAAGAAAGCCAGGGAAGGCAGAGGCAGAGATGAGGAGGGGTAGCATTCCAAGAACCCATAGTAGAGAGATGGACTGTCTCACAGAAGGAACCACAAGGAGGCCAGGATCCCTGGACTGGGGAGTATATGGAGGGGTGTAAGGAAGAAAAAAGAGTAGAAAAGTCCTAAAAGGTTGAGTGGGCGCCAAGTTGGGCAAAGCTTCATATGCCTACCACAGAATTTTACATTTGGTCCTTGAGGTAATGGGGAGCCACTGGAGCTTATCGAGTGGAAGGGATGGGAGTAGGGGCAGGATAAACCAGGACCCGAGTTTGAATCTCAGCTCTGTCATTTACTACCTAGGAGATCTTAAGCAAGTTAAGTCAGCTCTCTGGGCTTCAGTTTTCCATCTATAAAATGAAAAGTTTGGACTGGTCAATCAATAAATATTTGTTAAGCACCTACTATGTGCCAGACTATTGTGTTAAGACTGGGGATAGAAAGGAAGGCAAAAGACAGTCCTTGCTGTCAAGAATCTCAGTGCAAATAGCAATACACAAACAAGCTATGGACAAGATAAGTTAGAGATTACCAATAGTCAACATTAAAATAAGGGGAGCAAACAGAGAATAAGGGGGTTAAACAGTCTCTTGTGTGTTCCTTCAAGGGAAGGGGTTATTTCGTTTTTGTATCCATGTGTCCTCCATGAGCATATAGCACATAGTAGGTATTTGATCTATGTTTGCTGATCAGTTGATTCTAAGGTCCTTTCTAGCTTTAAATGGTTTTTCTCTTCCATGTTGTTCAATTGTTTCAGTAGCATCCAATTCTCCATGACCTCATTTGAGGTTTTCTTGGTGAAGATACTGGAGGGATTAGCCATTTCTTTCTCCAGCTCATTTGACAGATGAGGAAACTGAGGCAATCAGGGTTAAGTGACTTGCCCAGAGTCACCCTACTAGGAAGGGTCTGAGGGCCAGACTTGAACTCCGGAAGATCTGACTTCAAGCCTATGATTCTATCCACTGTGCCATCTTGCAGCCCCTTCCATAACTCCTCAGTTTTCCCCTACTGACTAGTCTGACCAATTCATGGGAACCTGGCAAGGACTGCTCTCGTCCCTTTTCTCCCAAACTATAATTATATTTGACTATTCTATACTTATTTTCTTAATATTTACATTCATTCTGTGTATCTTGTTCTCTCTCCTATTAGAGTGTGACTAGAGACAGTTTTGTTCTTTGTATCTCCAGAACCTAAAAGAGCTGTATGGTCCCTAACAGCTACCTAATAAAAACACTAGTTGATTAATTACATAGCTAGTATTTGCATATTTCCAGATGTCCAAAGTACTTTCCATATGTTATCTCATTTGGGCCCTAGAACCATCATGAGTCGTAACTACTACCTGCTTCTCTTTCCTTAAACCCATATGAGCAATAATCAGAAAGTCCCTCCCCCACCCCAAATTCTCTTCTAATCCTCCTTTGGGATTCCTTCCAACTGGTGGGTTGTAGGAATCTATGATAATATAACCACTAATTGCTAACTGAAGACAAGACCATGACACTACACTGGATGAGCAGCCCCTTTGGTATTCCGTGGATCTGCATTCTCATAGCCAGCGACGACAGAGCCCAGTGGAACGAAGAGATAATGAAAAGGTGAGATCCACCAAGAAAAGGCTCGTTGTGAAGACACGTTGTTGGAATGATATGTGTGTCTTGTCTCTCAGAAACAGCAACAAGAAGAGCCAAGGGAAAGCCTGAACTTCAAGAATATGAAAAGATATGCCTTGTGTAGACAGTCTGGGCTAATGTCTGCAAACATGGAACAGCTATTAGAAAGAAAGCTCATTGACAAGTGCATATACAGTCAGCCAGGGTGGATGCGGTTTGCCAGCTTTCCCCAAATGCTCCCTCCCTCCTCTTTCTTTTCTATTTTTTATTACAGGGGATGGCTGACTGGATAGGGCAGTGAGGAAAGATATGTTTGGAAATGAAGGGGCTCTCAAAACAAAAGGTGCCAATAAAAATAAGCCTAAAAAGAGAAGCATTACAGTAGATTCTTAATAAATAAAGCCTTGTCTCATTATAAACATAGGCAACTTTGAAAGATCTAAGAACTCTGTTAATACAACAAGCATGATTCTAAAGGGCTGCCCACCTCCTGGCAGAGAAGTGGTGGACTCAGGGTGCAGAAGGAGAGATGAACAATCTGGGAATTTATTTTCTAAGGGTTTTGGGTTTTTCTTCATTTCTTTTAAACTGATGGATATGGAAAGGAGTAAAAAAAAACAAATGCTTGTTAATTGAAAAATAAAAGATATTCTTCCCAAAAGTTTGCATCAGTCCAGTGTCCCACCAAAAATACTATGGAATACTTATTTTCCCACAGTCATGTGAATTTTGAATTTTGTTATTTCTTACTATTTCTGTCCAGGTGGATGTAAGATAATATTGTAAGCTGGTCTTGATTTGTATTTCTTTGATTATTAGGGGATTACCATATCTTTTCATATTATTATTAATTTATGTTTCCTATTTCATGCTGTTTGTGTCATTTGACCACTGGGGAATTTACATTAGTGTTATTTATATCATCATGTGTATCTCCTATTTATTACAAATATTTGTTTCACACCAACTTTTATTCTTTTAATTTTAGAAGTAGTGATTTTGGATGTGCAGAATCCTTTTATTTATACATAATTTCATTAATATTTATCTCAGAAAAAAATAATAGATAAGAAAAAAGGAGTAAGATGTAAGAAGGAGGGGACTAGGTGATGAAGAGCTTTGAATGGCTTTGAACACAACAGGATTTGGTATGGAGATAACAGGGAGGGCTAATCCCACTTTTGACATTTACTACCTGTGGGACCTTGGGCAAGTTATTTAACCTTTCTGGGCCTCAGTTTCCTCATCTGTAAAATGTTTGTCTGACTATCACCAAATGTTTATATAAAGTGCCTACAATCTGCAAGGCACTAGGCTAGGGATACAAAACAAACAAAAATTAGTCATTCATGCCTATGTGAATTCATGCATCCATCCAATTAGCTTTCATTAAGGAGGGCCCACTCTGCACCAGGCACTGGATTAAGCACTGGAATATAAAATCAAAACACAATCCCAGCCCACAAGAAATTTACATCCTCCTTGGAGGGTACAATATATACACAGACAAGTAAATACAAAAATATATACAAAGTAACTCAATGGCAGGTGCGCAGGCAGCCTGGTGATGGAGCTTTTTCACTGAATGGGTCCTGCCTCAAACAAAACTGAGATCTGTGTTAATGACCTTAGCTTGAAAACGTCAAGGGCCCCCACTGCATCCTGGGTCAGTCATCTCCAGTCGTCCTGATCGATAGCGGACCACTAGACCCAGATGGCTCTGGAGGAGAAAGTGAGGCTGGTGACTGCACAGCCCTGCCTCACTTAAATCCAATTCACTTGCATGTCATGACATCACCTCCCTGATGTCATGGTTCTCTTCAAGAATAAAGATCAACAGCCCCATCAATGTTACTTTGTATACAGTTTGTCTTGCATGTGAATTATTGCTTCCATCCTCCAATATTCCTTCACATTACATGTGTAATACATTATAGGAGTTCACTCTCCCTATCCCCATAGGCACTGGTAGGTTTGGTCTCCACAGAAAAATAACTACTATTCTCAGGATTCTACCCTTAGACACTGGGGCTTTTAGAACTATCACTCATGGGTCCCTATCCAATGTGTTCCACAATATCAATTAAAATAAATTAGCTTTTACAAAAGGGTATTTACTGAGAAGGTACAGGAAAAACAGTAGTTACAAAACAATACCCTCCCCAAATTGGAGGAGCACACTCTCCCCTGGCATCTATATGTGCATGAACATGAGTGCACGTGCATACATACACACACACATACACACACACACACACACAGTGTCTGAAAAGAGGAGGTTCAAACTTCAAAGTTCAAAGGTAGTTAGCTCTAGAAATTAGAGAGCCCTATTACTTCTAGCATCAAATACAAGATACTACCCTGTTTGACATTTCAAGCCCTTCATCACCTAGCCCCCTCCTACCTTTCCAGTCTTCTTACTCCTTACTTCCCAATAAATAATCTTTGATCTTTGACTGTCCTCCTGGATGTTCACAAACAAGACATTATCTCTGGACCCCAGACATTCTCTCTGGCTCTTCCCATTCCTGGAACACTCTCCTTCAACAATGACTGCTGACCTCCCTAGCTTCCTTTAAGTCCCAACCAAAATCTCATTTCTACAGGAAGCCTTTCATTCGAGTGCCTTCCCTTTCTTAATTATTTTCTATTTATCCTGTGTAGAGAGTTTGTTTGTACATGGTTGTTTCCTTGTTGTTTCTCCCATTAGGCAGGGAACTACTTGAGGGCAGGGACGGTCTTTTGCTTCTTTTTATATCCTTAGCAAGTACCTCATCTACTTCCCACCAGAAGCTTGGACTTGGTTCCTGGCTCCCTGGATTCAGATAGATGAACTTTCATATTATCTTGCCTAGACCCAAATATCCAAATGACTTCCATGACATCTCCACAGCAGGCAGCTTTGTGGCTCTCTCCTTCCCCTCTGTACTTCAATATATGTTGTCTTCAGCCATGAGTAAATAAGGTTCTTGAAAGTAGCGACATTCTGACCTGCTGGTACTTATATTCCTAGTACTCAGTACAGTATCTAGAAAATAGTAAGCATGGTGGATATAGCCTATCTACCTACCTATCTGATCCTTAATAGTTGTTTGTCCTATGTTTTCAAAGAGAACGAATGACATCAGAAGGGTGATGTCTTGACTTGTGAGTGAACTGGATTTGAGTGGGGCAGGGAGACACAAAGTCATCAGCCTCACTCTCTCCTCCAGAGTCATTGGAGTCCAGTGGCAAGACACGGGTCAGGACAACTGGTGATGGCCCTGGATGTTGTGGGAGACCCTGGCCTTTTTAAGCTAATGTCTTTCCCAGTCCTCAATGTGTCTGAGACAATACCCATTCAATGAGTGAAGGCAAGTTAGGAACTGAGACAGAAGACGGCCTACTTTGACTTCCCAAAATAACGGGTCTGGGAGAGAAAGACCCTGAGAGTTTCTGGAAAGAACAAAAACAATTGCTAATTACACTCACTCTGAACCATGTTCCTTAATAGGCATTGTGCTAGATGTTGGTGATACATAGATAAACATGTCACAATCCCTACCCACAAGAGAGGCTAAGACATATACAAAATGAAATACGAAAATCTGAGCAGGGAGAAATCCCTTTCATGGGGGGAGAGGGGTGGAGGTACGATCAGGACAGACTTCATGGATGTACCTGACTTGGGCTTTGAAGGAAGACTAGAATTTCAATAGGCAGAGATGGGAAGTCACCAGAGATGATGGAGGAGTAGCAGAGAGTCTATCAAAGCTGGGTAATCACAGTGAAAGCCCAAGTTTAATTTAATAATTCAGTCAAATCTCCACTATGTGTAAGATGAAAGACAGTCCAGAATGTGGATAAAAAGCTAAATTCAAGAGTCAGGAAGACCAGGATTCAAGTCCCACATTTGATACATACTAGCTGTGTGACCATAGACAAGTCACTTAATTTTTCCTCACTGAAAGCTCCTCATGCTGATGAAATCATAGGAAAGGAAAGAAGGAAGGAAGGAAGAGGGAGAGAGATAGAGACAGAAAGAATGGAAGAGAGAGGGAGGGAGGGGAAAAGGAGGAGAGAGAGAAAGAGAGAAGAAGAAAAAGAAGAAGAAGAAGAAGAGGAAGAAGAAGAAAGATGTACAGGGTAAATGAATTAATATCTAAAAATGTATTTATTTTAACAGCAAGAAAAGAATCACAAAGTATCAGTGAATGAGTATGCACCCCAAAGTTTTATAGCGCCATGACTTGAGATAACAGAAAACTGAAAACAAAGCATTTGTCCAGGTAGAAAGTGGCCAGACAGACATAAATGTAGTGGAATATAACTATGCCCTAAGGAATGGCAGATCCAGACAGTAGAGAAAACAGGAGATTTAGATGAAGTGATGCAGAGCCATAGGATATACGCAATGACTTTAACAATGGAAATGAAGATCACATTACAAGAGGCAATGACATTTGGGTAAACCACAATAGACAATTTTTCCACCATTTGATCATTTTTCAGTTCTGTCTGACTCTTCATGATCCCTCTTGGGGTTTTCTTGGCAAAAATACTGGAGTGGTTTGCCATTTCCTTCTCCAGCTCATTTGACAGATGAGGTAACTGAGGCAAACAAGGTTAAGTGAATTGCCCAGAGTCACACAGGTAGTAAGTGTCTGAGGCCAGATTTGAATTCATGAAGATGGGTCTTCCAAGCCCAGTGCTCTATCAAGTCAAGTGTAAGTCATGTCAGTATTTCTCTGATGGCATGGTCTTCTCTGGCAACGGAGGAACACACAGGAATCCACTGCGCCATCTAGCTGCCTACAAGAGAATGTCAACTCTTTAAAGTCAGGGATTGTTTTATTTTGTGCCTGGAACATAGTAAGGTACTTAATAAATGCTTGTTGATTTGTTGAAAGCCACTCTCACTCCAGGAAAATATAAGTTCCTTGAAGCTGGAACTCTTGATTTCGTCTTTGTATCCTTAGCACCTAGAACAGTACCCGGTATACAATAGTGCTGAACAAATGCTTCTTTCTTGTGGATTGGAATGAATTGAATGACCTTTTCTAACTTGGTATAGTGGATAGAGAGAGCTATCCTCAGAATCAGAAAAACCTAGGCTCAACTCCCCCACATCTCGAATATACTGGCTATTTAACTGGGAAAATCTATACTTGAGACTAAGTGTCCACCTGCATTTGCAATAGGAATTGCCTCAACCAGGAATTCCTTGCACCAACAAAATCACAGGACCAGTCACCACTTCCACCCCTATCTTTTCTCACCTACAGAGCCCAATTCTGCTTCCAATAGAGAGGAAATATGAAAAACAAAATGAAAGTTGTAAAGGAGTATGTTCCAGAATAGTCTTCATCTCCCAGAAATTATAGGGAAAGAGCAAGGGTGTCCTTCCCCTTGTCTCCTCCCCACTTTCAAGTACTGGTCAGAGGTTTATCCTTCAGGGATCATGGTCTGGGCTCTCAAAGTCACTATAGACTTTTGGAGACTTTCTGGTCAGAGGTCAACCAGAAAAATCAAATTCCAACAACTCTGGGGACTCTATGGCAAGAGATTAGTCCATCTCAATCCTAAGACCAGGAAGGGCTTTTGGAAATCACTAAGTATGACTCCATTAATTCACAGATGAAGAAACTGAGGCCTGGAGAGGTTGAGAGTATTGCTAGAGGTCACACAGTAAACAAAGGACAGAGCTGGTAATCTCTACTTTGTGACACTAGGCAAGACACTTAAACTCTCAGCCCTGCTTTCCCCATCTGTTAAAAAAAAATGGGGATAATATGAACACCTATTTCCCAAGGCAGGGGCAACTAGGTGGTACAATGTATAGAGCACCAGGCCTAGAGTCAGGAAGACTTGAGTTTAAATACAACTTCAGACACTTGATAGCTGTGTGATCCTGGGCAAGTCACTTAATCCTGCTTGCCTCAGTTTCCTCATCTGTCAAGTGAGCTGGAGAAGGAAATGGCATATTATCCCAATATTTTTGCCAAGAAAACCCTAAAGGTGTCACAGAGAGTCTGAAATGACTGAAACAACTGAAAAGCAACAACAAAAATTCCCTAAGTTTGCTACAGAGATCTAATGAAATAGTATATAGAAAGTGCTTTGCAGACCTTAAAGCACTGTATAAATTCTAAATTGTTCTCTAACTCTGACACTTCCTGACTCAAAACCGGTGCTCTTTTCATTACTCCACCCAAGCTAATCTCTAGGAAGTTTCTTATTCCTGAAATAGTTTCTATTGAATAATAGCCTTTAAGTCCTTAAGCAATAATGCCACCTGGTTGGGCTGAAATTTTTTCTGCTTGATGGGGCTGATAATCCTCTGCCTTCAGCTCAGGGTTCTAAATCCTATGGGAGGGTTCCCAATTGTCCCATGGAAACAATCCCAGAGGACATGAGTCATGATGTTCGCAGAGTCAAGAGGCCAGCTGTGCCATTATTTGCTGTGTGACTTTCTGTGAGACCCTCTCTGGGCTTTTGTTCCTGCCAATGAACTGAAAAAAAGAGAGAAGGGAATAAAATAGAAAGAGGAATTCCAATCAAAATAATTACAAAATACATAAAACATCTGCAATAACATACAAAGACACATTCAGGACATATAAATATAAGTACAAAACATTCATTATATGAGGTAAAAATTAAATAATTGGGGAAAATCATTGTTTGTGGTTGGGTCTTACCAATACAACAAAAAAATTACAATACTACCTAAATTAATTTACAGGTTGAGCACTAAAGAGATATTTTATAAAATTAAACAAACTAGGAATGAAATTCATCTGAAGACACAAAAAATTTAGAATTTTAAGGTAAATAATGAAAAAGTAGGAAAAAAAGGAAAAGGAAGAAAAAGTTGGGGAAAGCATATGAGTCAATCTCAACCTATATTCCAACACAGTTATCATCAAAATTATTTGGTACTACTTTAAAAATAGACAGTCAGTAGAAGAGACTAAATTATGCTGTCCAAAAATATACTTTCCAACATGTATGTTATGTATTTTAAAGACATATATATATATATACACACACATATGTGTGTTTACTTATTTATTAATAAATTCCTCTTGCTTGATGATTGGCATGAAATTGAATTACCTTATTTTTCTCACCTGGAGGAGTTGCCTTATCCCTATACCAACAAAATCACAGGAAGTTAGATGGACTACATTAGATGACTTCTGGATCTAGACCAGGAGTGAGCAATTATTATTATTTGTTAAACTGATTTCTTCTGTAAAATTTGGATTCAGTCAAATGGCCACACTTAAGGATCTAGAAGCTATATGTGGCCTCAAGGCTGCAGGTTCCCCATACCATGACCCAAAATAGTTCAATAACGAAAAGAAATATCTCAAATGTAATAAAATATTCATCACAGCACTCTTTATGGTCGCCAAAAATCAAAAACAAAATGGGTAACCATCAAGTAGGGAAATAATTGAACAAATTACATGTATATAAATGTAATGAAATATTATTTTGCCATAGGAAATGATAAATATAAAAAGACAAATATGGGACATTCCAAAAATGGGAAGATTTACATCTTCCCATGAGAGAGAATGGAATAAAATGAAAACACAAATATACATAACTACAGTAATATAAATGAAAACAATATGATGCTGCCACATTCAGGTTGATTACACTGGCCAATCACAGTCCCAGTAAAAAGAGGAAACAAAACGTGGCTCTTCTTTGTTGAGAGGTCTGGGACCCAGTACACAATGTGCATATGCTCTTAAGCATGGTTACTTTGTGGTTGGGTTTTCTTCATTACAATGGGTCAAGGTGTCTATTGAGAAAGTACTTGACTTTCTTAAGGGCATAAATAATAGCTATTATTTTGAAAAAACAAAATGACTGATTGGACTAGATGGCATCTGGGGTTCCTTTCATCTCTGACATTCTAGGTTTCAAGATTGCTTGCTCCCTCCTTTCAGCATCCTTTTATGTATTTTCTTCTGTCCTCCCCTCCCCCATTGGAATATAAACTCCTTGAGGGCAGGGACTGTCTTTATTTTGTATTGTATTTGTTTGTCCAAGCTAAGAGCTTGGTATGCAGTAAGCACTTAAGAAATCGTATTTCCTTCCTTCTTTCCTCCTTTCTTTTCTTTAGTGATTATCTGTAATTTTTCCTGTCAGTCTGGTAACTACTATTTATTAAACACCTACTATGTGCCAAGCACTGTGCTAAAAGTCTAGGGATACAAAGACAGGCAAAAGATAATCTCTGTTCTTAAGGAGCTCACAGCTTAATAGAAGAGATATGCAAACAACATGCAAACAGCTACGTACAAGCAGTGTATAGACAGGGTGTTTCAAAAGTTTTAGTGTTGTGGGAGGGAGCCAAGATGGCAGAGTAGAAAGATGCACCTCTAGATGCTCTCCTCCCACAGCCCATAGAATACCTGTGAAAAATGACTCTAAATAAATTCTAGAACAGCAGAAGCTACAAAACAACAGAGTGAAAGAGATTTCCAACCCAAGACAGCCTGGAAGGCTGACAGGAAAGGTCTATCACACTGGACACAGAGTGCAGTCAGGCTTGGCCATGCTGTGGCAAGGACAGGACTGGAGAAGGCTTCAAGGAGTCACTGGTAGCAGCTGCGAGTCCCAGATTCCTCAACTCAAAAATGCCAAAGGCAGCTTCCAAGGTCAGTGAGAAAGCTCTTTCACCTGTGTGAGAAGAGAATGCAGCAGTCTAGCCCCAGCCCCAGGCAGCGGCAACTTTCATTCTTGGCCTAAAGACCCTGGGGGAATTGAGCAGTCTCAGTCCTGAGTGGTGGCTCTGGGGTGAGGAGGAGTGCTGGCTGGTGGAGCTGACTAAGCCTTTAGAGAGGCAATTCTACTCACAGAAAAGAGTGTTTGTGGTTGCTCCCAGACCAAAGTGCAGGTCAGGAGAAAAGCAAACTCCTCTCCCTTGATTGTGTCACCTTGGAGGAACTGAGAATTTAAAAGTCCCCAGAGTATACCATCCTCTTGACAAAGAACTCACAAGTCAAGTAACTGGCTGGGAAAATACCCAAAAAGGGGAAAAAGAATAAGACAATAGAAGGTTACTTTCTTGGTGAGCAGGTATTTTCTTCCATTCTTTTGGATGAGGAAGAACCCAAAAGTCAAGTCTTCTGCACCCAAAACCTCCACAATAATTTATGCAATGATCTCAGGCCATGGAAGGGCTCAAAAAGGATTTTGAAAATCAAGTAAGAGAAGTGGAGAAAAAATTGGGGAGAGAAATGAGAGCAATGCAAGAAAATCATGAAAAGTGAGTCAACAGCTTGCTAAAGGAGATCCAAAAAATGCTGAAGAAATTAACATCTTTACAGACTAACTCAAATGGTAAAAGAGGCCTAAAAAGCCAATGAGGAGAAGAATGCTTTAAAAAGAAGAATTAACCAAATGGAAAAGGAGGTTCAAAAGTTCACTGAAGAAAATAGTTTTTTAAAAATTAGAATGGAGCAGATGGAAGCTAATGACTTTATGAGAAACCAAGAAATTACAAAACAAAACCAACAGAATGAAAAAATGGAAGATAATGTGAAATATCTCATTGGAAAAACAACTGACCTGGAAAGTAGATCCAGGAGACACAATTTAAAAATTATGGGACTACCTGAAAGCCATGATCAAAAAAAGAGCCTAGACATCATCTTTCATGAAATTATCAAGGAAAACTGCCCTGATATTCTGGAACCAGAAGGCACCTATCACCTCCTGAAAGAGATCTGAAAAAAACCCTAGGAATATTGTAGCCAAATTCCAGAGTTCCCAGGCCAAGGAGAAAATATTGCAAGCAGCTAGAAAGAAACAATTGAGTATCGTGAAAATATAATCAGGATAACACAGGATCTGGCAGCTTCTACATTAAGGGATCCAAGGGCTTGGAATATGTTATTCCAGAAGTCAAAGGAACTAGGATTAAAACCAAGAATCACCTACCTAGCAAAACTGAGTATAATACTAATCAGGGGAAAAATTGGTTATTCAATGAAATGGTGGACTTTCAAGCATTTTTGATGAAAAGACCAGAGATGAATAGAAAATCTGATTTTCAAACACAAGAATCAAGAGAACTATGAAAAGGTTAACAGGGAAGAGAAATCATAAGAAACTTACTAAAGTTGAACTGTTCACATTCCTACATGAGATATAATATTTGTAACTCTTGAAACTTTTCTCAGTATTTGGGTGGTTGGAGGAATTATACACAGACATATATAGATATAGATATATAGAGATAGATATATACATATATACACAGACATATAGATATATAGAGAGACATATATTATATATAGACATACATTATATATATAGACAGAGGGCAGAGGGTGAGTTGAATAGGAAAGGGTGATATCTAAAAAAATAAAATTAAAGGGTGAGAGAGGAATATATTGGGAGGAGAAAGGGATAAAAGGAATGTGGTAAATTATTTCTCATAAAAAAGGCAAGAAAAAGCTTTTTCAATGGAGGAGAAAAGGGGGAGGTGAGAGGGAAAAAGTGAAGCTTACTCTCATCACATTTGACTTAAGGAGGGAGTAACATGCACACTCAATTTGGTATGAAAATCTATCTTACACTACAGAAAAGTAGGAAAGAACAGGATAAGTGGGGTTTGGGGGATGATAGAAAGGGGAGCAAATGAGAGGGGGTAATTAGAAGTAAACACTTTTGGAGAAGGATAAAGTCAAATGAGAGAAAAGAATAAATGGGGGGTAGGATAGGATGGAGGGAAATACAGTTAGTCTTTCACAATATGACTATTATGGAAATCTTTAGCAGGACTACACATATATAGCCTATATTGAATTGCTTGCCTTCTCAGTGGGAATGGGTTGGGGGGGGGGGGGGCAGGGAAGGAAGGGAGAGAAGTTGTAACTCAAAGTTTTAGGAACAAATGTTGAAAATTGTTTTTGCAAGGAACTGGAAAATAAGAAATACAGGTAATGGGGTACAGAAATTTACCTTGCCGGGGCGGAGCCAAGATGGCGTAGTAGAAAGACGCACATACACATAGCTCCGAACCCACAACCCATAGAACAACTACAAAGAAGTAACTCACGGCGAATTCTGCACCCAGAGGCCACAGAACATTGGAGCGAGGGAGATTTCTGTTCCGGAGAGACCTGCAAACCTCTCATAAAAGGTCCTTCGTGCTGCGGACTGGGCGCCGGGACTGGGAGCTGAGTACAGCCCTGCCGTGGCCGCGGCACCAAGAGGAACAGATCCGAGCGGGCTTCAGGGACGGGATCTCCAGCGGCCACACAAGTACCTCCACCCACAGGTGACGGGGGTCTGTGAGAGAGTCCCTTTGGTGGGTCGAGGGGGGAGTGGGGTGCCCCCATGGCTCGGGCCCCCTCAGGAGACAGAAGCTGAGGGGCAGCGGCAGACCAGGGCTCTCCAAGCAGGCAGGAGCCTGGATCCATTGTTGAAGGTCTGTGCATAAACTCCCTGAGGGAACTGAGCCTGAGAGGCAGCCCTGCCCTCACCTGAGCATCTGAATTTAATCTCACACTGAATAGCAGCCCTGCCCCCGCCCAAAGCCCTGAGGCTGGAAGCAGCATTTGAATCTCAGACCCCAAACACAGGCTGGGAGGATCAGGAGGTGAGGTGGGTGTGAGGAAAATATTCAGAGGTCAAGTCACTGGCTGGGAAAATGCCCAGAAAAGGGAAAAGAAATAAGACTATAGAAGGTTACTTTCTTGGTGAACAGGCATTTCCTCCCTTCCTTTCTGATGAGGAAGAGCAATGCTTACCATCAGGCAAAGACACAGAAATCAAGGCTTCTGTGTCCCAGCCCACTCAATGGGCACAGGCCATGGAAGAGCTCAAAAAGAATTTTGAAAATCAAGTTAGAGAGGTGGAGGAAAAGCTGGGAAGAGAAATGAGAGACATGAAGTCAAAGCATGAACAGCAAATCAGCTCCCTGCTAAAGGAGACCCAAAAAAATGTTGAAGAAAATAACACCTTGAAAACTAGCCTAACTCAATTGGCAAAAGAGGTTCAAAAAGCCAATGAGGAGAAGAATGCTTTCAAAAGCAGAATTAGCCAAATGGAAAAGGAGATTCAAAAGCTCACTGAAGAAAATAGTTCTTTCAAAATTAGAATGGAACAGATGGAGGCTAATGACTTTATGAGAAACCAAGAAATCACAAAACAAAACCAAAAGAATGAAAAAATGGAAGATAATGTGAAATATCTCATTGGAAAAACAACTGACCTGGAAAATAGAGCCAGGAGAGACAATTTAAAAATTATGGGCCTACCTGAAAGCCATGATCAGAAAAAGAGCCTAGACATCATCTTTCATGAAATTATCAATGAAAACTGCCCTGAGATTCTAGAACCAGAGGGCAAAATAAATATTCAAGGAATCCACAGAACACCGCCTGAAAGAGATCCAAAAAGAGAAACTCCTAGGAACATTGTGGCCAAATTCCAGAACTCCCAGGTGAAAGAGAAAATATTGCAGAAATTTACCTTGCCCTACAAGAAAAGAGAGAAGATTGGGGATAAAAAAAGGGAGGGGTGTGATAGAAGGGAGGGTAGATTGGGGGAAGGGTAATCAGAATGCATGGGGTTTGGGGTGAGGGAGGGGAGAGATGGGGAGAAAATTTGAAATTCAAAATCTTGTGTAAATGAATGCTGAAAACTAAAAATAAATAAATAAATTGAAAAAAAGTTTTAGTGTAGCTTTAAGACATTATACCTTAAAACTACACTAAGACTTTTGGGACATTCTATATACACAGGATAAATTGAAGATATTGGGAGGGCACTAAGATTAAGGAGAATTGGGAAAAGCTCCTTGTAGGTGGTGGGATTTTAGTTGAAATTTGAAAGAAGCCAAGAAAACTAGGAGACAATGAGAAGGGAGAATATTTCAGGAAGAGGGTAGAGGGGGGACAACCATAGAAAACATCAGAACAGAGAGATGATGTATCTTGTGCAAGGAACAACAAGGAAGCCCCAGTGTCACTGAATCACTGAGTATGTGGAAGGGGGGAAAGTAGAAGAAGACTTGAAAGATAGGAGAGGACCAGGCTATAAAGGACTTTGAAAGTCAAACAGGTGATTTTATATTTGATCCTGGAGATGATAAGGTACCACTGGAATTTATTGAGTAAGGAGATAACATAGTCAGACCTGTGTTTTAGGCAGATCAGTCTGATAGCTGAGTGAAGGATAGATTGGACTGGGGAGATCAACAGGCTATTGTAACAGTCCAGACATGAAATGATGAGGACTGCCCCAGGGTGTTGGCAGTGCCAGAGAAGAGGGACAGATAGGAGAGCAAAATATGTAGGACTTGGCCACAGACAGGATGTGTGGTGGGGGTGGGGAGGTGAAAGAAAAGGAGGAGTTGAGGGTAATACACAGGTTGCAAGCCTGACTTTCAACTATCTGCATGTAACTTCTCTTTCTTGTGGATTATCAGTTTTTAACCTCAATCCAGCTTCCTTCCTCTCTTTGTTCAGTTTTTCTATGGAAAGGAAACATAGACATCTTTTTACCATTAGCCTTCAGATATCCATAGTCATCATCATTAATGAGATTTCTTTATCTGTGTAGTAAATTTCATGTGGTGGACAGTGCCCTAGGAATGAATGGAGTCAGATCCTGGCTTGATTTCACTTACTATCTATGTGATCTCAGGCCTCAGTTTCTTCTTCTGTGAACTGCAGCAAGCAACCCAACTCCATAATATGACTGCAACTAACTTTTCCTGCTTTATCTCCTTCATAGCCTCTATATTCCTCTACTACAGTGGTTCCCATTAGGGGTTCTCAAACCCCCTTAGATGTTTGAGATGATATTACAAAGGGTTCATGTTAAAAATTCTTTAATGGTTCCTTTAGCAGTAAATAATCACCCCATTATGTTACAGATTTATTTTTCCTAGGTGACTTGTATGTTTAAAGCATTGTAGATTTGTTTCTTCAGCAATTTGAAACTATCAGGATTATGTACATGATGGTTTTTGTGTTTGTGCAGTGATTACATCAGACTCTGATACGTTCTTGTCATTTGACTAAGAATATGTTCTTGTCATTTATCAACCTATTATCAAATTGTTTCCAAACTAATATGAGGGTTCAATACTCAAGTGCAAATGGATTCCCAATGGATGGGTCAGGCACATGTGGATAACCTCATTTGCATTTTGTATACTGCACCTAATAGCTCCCTCATTCCTCTCTTACCTTGCAATCATATCTCATCAGCTGCATACTCACGTGATTAAGACGTTATTAATATCTTGTGAGTATTCGCAGCACAAATACCTATCTATCTGAAAACCTTGATGGCTAGGCACATACATTTCTATCTTGAAACCATCACAGACTATCATGAATATTTTACACAAACAAACCTCCTATTGCCTCTCATTGCAATATTAAGACTGTTTTCCAATTTAAATTTATCTTCCCCAGAGTAAATTATTCTTTTGTCTGGTGGATTTTCAGATAAATTGGTTGATGACACTGGTCAGTCATTCAGCAAAATTTCTGTGACAGTATAGCTGGTGTATCGATGGTAGAAAAGAAGAATGTCACATCTGAAGAGATTCTTTCCTTACAAACTGTTAATGAACCAATATATTCAATGAACTTTAAGTACATTTATAGTTTAAGATAGTGCTTGCCATTAGCCAGGAGAAAAGTAAATATTTTCTACTTTAACGAGCTAATTGTAACCAGATAATTATTTTTCTTAGATGGTTAGATGGCTAAAAAAAAAAACTAATTCTTGCCTTTTAGAAAGAGAGTTTGTAAAATTCTTATAGCATTTTCTACTACATATTTGTGTGAGTAAAAATTTTCAATTTATTCTCATTTTAAAACAAAATTTGGAAGTCAACTCAATGCAGAACTAGATTTAAAACTGTATGGAGGGAAAAGGAACAGCTAGCTAGTGGAGTAGATAGATCACTAGCCCTGAAGCCAGGAATATCTGAGTTCAAATTTGGCCTCAGATACTAGCTGTGTAACCTTGGGCACGTCACTTTAACCTAATTACCTCAAAAGAAAAAAACCAAACCTATTCCTGGTGTCCAGACAAATATTGGAAACTTTTGTTCAGACTAAAGTCTAACATTGAAATTAACTATTACAATTATTAATTATCATATAACATTATAATTATTTTATAATATTATATACTATATCATAATTATGTGATTATGATATATTATATAATTATTAACTTTTATATTATTTAACTTATTTCAAGTTGTAACTTAATTCATTAAAATGTTCTTTTCAAGAAAATTTGCAAAATAAAAAAGTTCGGTATGAAATTTTGCTGATAATAGTAAGCATATGAAGTCTTGCTAGATTACTTCTTTTAATTCTTACAGAATGTCCCATAGGAAATGTTCATAATCATTTTAAAAATATTTTTAAAATTTTACATTTAAAATTTTCATAATTATGGATAGAATAAAATGTTATGCTTTATGATTATAACTGTATAATACAAATGTTAATTGGGAGCTTTGGGGTACAAAAATTATCTTTGTTATTATAAGTATTTAGTGAATAAATATAAAATAATATCATGAGTAGCAAACTAAATTACCTCAATAGTTCACAAAACATTTTGTCGTTATGTTGAAAAGGGTTTGAGTGACAAAAAAATACTGGTAGCCGCCATTCTAGAATACACCCCCCAAAATTGAGATTCCCTTCCCCATCGCCATACCATTGCATAGGCTGTCCCACGTAACTGTAATTCACCCCCTTCTCACCTCTGCCCCCCAAAATATTTATCTCCATGGAAAGATCAACTCAGGTGTCACTTCTTATGGAAAGCCTGCTCTAATTTCCTTCAGTTGTTAGTGTACTCTCCCTCCTCAAACTGCTTATTTAAGGACCATTTCAGTTTTGTCTAAATGCCCAGCATACTGCACATAGTAGGTACTTAAAATATTGTTTAATTGCAAAGCGATTAATTTAAATTCAATACATACCCATGAACTTTGATCTCCACAACAGCATTTTTAGGTGAGTAGTCCAGGCACAGTTGATGCTTCACATTTTGCAAATGTGTAAACTGAGATCCAGAGAGTTGTAGTTACTCATACAAAGTTACACAGCCAGGCAATAAATGCATCCCTGGAAACCAGCTGTAGCTCCCAGGCCAACGTTCTTTCCACTAAGCCATGTTATTCTCTGTGGAAACAAGGCTCTCAGTCTTGGAAGTCTTTGGGCTACCATTACAACCATCAGAAGAACTTTCCAAAGCATCCACATATGTGGTGCCCTGTAGAAGATGCTGCATAAAATCAAATCAATGGACATGATTTCTAATCTGTAGAAACTCACAAATAATAAAATAAAGGGCATGGATTTATAATGGACTAAATATACCAGGGCTTGAGTTTGAAGTGGCAAGAAACTAGAATATTAGTCTCTTCCCCTAACCCTAAGTATGTCCCTTCATCCTTCTACCTCTTTAAGAATTGGAGGAGAAAGGAAAACGGAAGCAGAGGTGCAGAAAATGAGATCATTACCTAATAGACTAGTGGTCCATGAATATGAACAGCTTTTGAAAGATAAAATATCAACTATTAACAGTTACCTGAAATCACTAATAATCAGAAAAATATAAATAAAAACAACCCCAAGGCATCAGTTCCTGAGCATCAAGTTAGCAAAAATGCTAAGAGATGAGGAAAGTTCACTGCTGGAAGAGCTATGGAAAAATGGACACATTAATTAATGCCCTGACAGAAGAATTCTAGTCAGCTCAACTTCTGGAAAACTACTTGGTCTTATGCAAGAAATGCTACTAAATTATTCATATCCTTTGTCTCAGAGGTTTCACTCCTGGGATTGCGTCTAATTAGGTTACTGCAAGGAGAAAAAGACCCAAAGTTACAGAAGTATTCATAGTAATATTATTTGTTATAATATAGAAATGGAAACAGATAGGAGAATGAGGAGACAGTAGTGTTAAGAAAACCCAGAGAGGAGAGATCATTCAAAAGGAGAAGGGCAATTGACAGTGTCAAAGGTTGTAGAGGGGGCTAGATAGATGAGGACTGAGGCATGGCTATTAGAATTGGAAGTTAAGAGATCATTGGTAATTTTGGAATGATGAGGTTGGAAGCCAGATTGTAGAGTTAAAGAGAGAGTTGAGAAAAGAGGAATTGGATATACCAAGTGAAGACAGCTCTCACAAGGAACCCATGGAGGGGAAAAAAGATAAAGGACAGTAGTTACAAGGGATGACAGGCTCAAGTGAGAGTCTCTTTAAAGGATGGAGGAGCCATGGGCATATTTGCTGGCATCAAGGAAGATGCCAGGAAATACAGACAGACTGAACATGAGAGAGAGTGGGGAGAGGAACGGGACCATGCTAAAACTTCAGGCAAGTCTCTCTGGGTAATACACTAAATTAGAGACAAGTTGTAATCTTTGTGGATAGGAATTCATATACCACTTAAATCCTTGACCAAATGATTTTCATCACCCCAAATTATAAACAATATCACAAGTTAGGACAAGCCACAAATTTTCCCCTAAGGTGCCATATGAAGCTGGATTGGTGGGACAGAAATGTTTAATCTGGAAACAAAAAGACTCTGGCAGGGGCATGAGAGCTGCCTTCATTATTTGAAGATCTCTTAGTGAAAAACAGCTCAGACTTGCTCTGCTCACTCAGCCCAAGGGCAGACAGACAAACTTAGACACAATACGGAAAAAATCTCTCTAATGATGAGAGCTGTCCAAAAGTATAATAAGTCTAGTATGGCCTTCTAGTAAAAGCTAGGTGGCCACTTGTTGGGGGTATATTGTAGCAAAGCTTCTTGTTCTTGTGCTGGTTGGACTAGGTGACCATGGAGGGGCTTTCCAAATAATGATGTGCTGGTGAATGTTTAACAACTGGTTTCCACAGCGAAAATGTATGCACAACACACACTGAAGAGGAATCTGTTCTATTTTTATCTATTATTTTTCTCCATCACTTTCTTAAATCAATGAAACAATAATTTAAGCCATGTTTGTAGCATTTGCTGATTTTCAAGGTACAAATGCTCATACTGAAAATTTAACCATCTGCTCTTGCAAGCAGGGTCAAGCTGGCTCCAGCACATCCCTACTTCAAACTCTGAGATTTTGTGACACCCATAAAGTTTTCAGAGATCGTCTAGTCCATCCCTCTCATTTTACAGAGAGGGAAGCTGAGCCCCAAGAAAAGCAAAGTGACTTGTCCAGTAACAGACCTGGAGTTTTGAACCCAGGACTTTTGACTGGCAATCCAGCCCTCTTTTGCACTCTGTCATGCAGCTGTAATCATTTCTAGTCACCCAAAACGTGTCTATCCAAGTGAGCCAACAGCAACTTCCAAAATTGCTTAAGAGGATGTTATTACCATTTGGAGCTACCAAATTTTCATAAAGAACTAGGGGAATGCTCTACTCTGACACCAGAGACTGCAGCATGGCAATGCAGCACGTAAAGATAATGGGTAAACTGCCTTGCACTGCAATGCCACCTAGAGGCCAAAACTTATAAATGTGTGGAGGGGTGGGGTTTAGCATGCTGGAAAGTGGGCTTGGAGTTATGAGTTAGATGGTGCAGTAGATAGAGCTCTGGACCTGGAATTGGGAAGACTCATTCCCATGACTTCAAATCTAGACACTTCCTAGACCCTGGGCAAGTCTCTTAATCCTGTTTGCCTCAGTTTCCTCATCTGTTAAAGAGTAAGAGCAAGAAACAGGCAAACCACTCCAGTATCTTTGTCTGACTCAACAGAACAGGTAGGCTGTGATTCCCAAGTGGGAGCAAGTCCCATATATACTCCCCCTGTGACTCTGTTGAATAAGAAAGCCAACATGATGGGTCAATAAGTCAGTCAACAAGCAGAGCAAAGAACGTTAGAGGACTTAAGTTCAAACACTGGCTCTGCCGCTTAACCAACACACCTTGCTGCATCTCCATTTCCTACTCTGTAAAATAAGGGTGTCAAACTAGATGGCCACCAAAATCCTGCTCCAGATCTATGATTCATTCTTTTAAAAAAATATATTTTTAAAACCTTTTGTATTTATGCATTCCAGATGAGAGATTACCTGAGGTGACCTTCAGTTCAGCACGTTGTAACAGTAATTACATAGTTCCCTGGGATACACCCATTAATATTATTCGATAGAAAGTATGAGCTCATCTTGACACCAAAGACTTAGCAAAATATCCAAAAGCCTATTTTTTTCAAAGAAAGCACATATTAAGTGCTTACTGTGTGCCAGACTCTGTGCTAAGGACTTTACAATTACTTCATTTTATCCTCAACCTAACCCTGGGAGGTAGGTGCTATTATTATCTCCATTTTATAGATGAGGAAACTGAGGCAGACAGAGGTCTTCCTGACTCCAAGTCCAGGGCTCTACATGCTGTACCACTTACCATACCCCCTTTTAAGTTGTTTCTACAATGAGGAGACTAAAAATAGTGTTATACTGAGTATACTGTGCATAATCATGGCTATTATCACCAGTGGGTTTTTTTATTAATGAGGATGTTTTTCACGTTTTGCAAAAACAAGCTTCGCAAAGTGAAGGACTTGAACAATCTTCAAAATAGGAAACCAAGTCATCACAAGAAAAATACTCAAAAACACCAAGAAAATCACTTTATGGGAAGAGCTCTCACTCATAAATTGGCACTAAGAATTAGAAGCTATAAAACTAGGTGCTGGTGGGGTCATGACAAAACAAGAGCATTCATTCATTTCTGCCATCAATAAGCATTTTTTTTATTAAGTGCACACTGATGGCCCTACAGTTCTGGCTTGAGGGACATGCAAGAAGAGACCTCTCCCTCCCTCACTGATTGCCTGAAGTTCTTCATTTAACAACAGAAGAGTCTCTTTTGAGCTTTAGGTTGGACTTAATGTTTCTAAGGTCCTGTCCAACTCAGTCTATGGCAGCCCTGGGTAAGTTGCTTCCCATCTCAGCGGCTTCTGTGAAATGGAAAGGTTGGACTGGGTGATCACCAAGCTCTCTTCCATCTCTGAAGCCTAAGATCCTGTAAATCTAGGCAGTTACTAAAAGATGCAGGCACTTAGCATTAGCAAATGTGGGTCATGGGCACAGCAGCAGGGGGACAGAGAGCAGCCTGGAGGGGTGGAAGGGATTCTGCAAGCAGACCCGGACCCATCAGCAGTAACTGAGGCAGAACCAGGCAAGCCAGAAGCCCAGCTGTATGAACCTCCATCTTTTAGCCACTTTGCTCTTTGTTATTTTAAACCCTGGCCTGATAAACAATAAAAACCCAAGAAAGGTTGTGGGTTGCCGTCCTGAGTGGAGAAGAACCAAAGATGTAAGAAATTTGTGGCAGCAGAAAGCCCACTGGGGGAGCCGAGCCAAGCTCCTAGACAGATAAAAAAGTGTGAATTGTCTCCTTAGGTCACTGCCAAAGGGTCAAGGAATTTTGTTACTACTAGGGTTATCAAAATCAACCCAGCCATAACACACCATGTCATAGAATCACAGATCTGATCTGTGCCCTCAGAGATCATCCTGCCCCCTCATTTTATGGGGAAGGGTGAAGCCAGAGAGACCAATGTCACATAGATAGAAACTGGCTGAGCAGGGATTAGAACCCAGGTCTACCAGTTCAACATTCAGTATCCTCCCCACCCACCACTATCAGTTAATTAACAATTCCCTTCAAATATCATCAGCTAATTGGGTTAACAATCCTAGGAAAGGAGGACGGGAGGAAGGAAGGAAGGAAGGAAGGAAGGAAGGAAGGAAGGAAGGAAGGAAGGAAGGAAGGAAGGAAGGAAGGAAGGAAGGAAGGAAGGAGCCCTTTCCTACATGCCAAGCACTATGCTATGTTGACATTTTGGGGAAGGTGGGGAGAAAAAGGGTAGAAATAAAATGTTTGGTTTTTTTTTATTTATTTATTTAGCAACAACCAACAAATACAGAATCCAAGTACACAAATTAGAATTTATATATACAAATGCAATTAACAGCAATTATATATGAAGCCATAAACACCAGCTATTTGCTATTTGTTTAGGGGGATTAAGTACACTAACAAGTTAGTAAGAGAACTATCTTTTTGTTTTGGGTCCGTCAACCGTTCTATTTTTCTGGAACTTGTTGCTGCTAGTAAAGGTAGTGGTGGATGCCGTATGACAGATAGCTAGGTTTAGAGTTAGGATAGATCGGGGTTGAAATTACCGATTCTGGCTCTCAGTATCTCAGTAATGCTGTGCTTAGCTTCTACATTCACCTCGGGTAATTCCCTAGGACTTATCTACAAAGCCATAGAGGGATTGTGATATGCCTTGGTGGAACAAATATCATACAATTCCCAACACTGACAAAATCTCTGGGTCTTCGGTGAATTTGCATATTTATACCTACAATCACTAGGATTAAATAAAAAATCTTCTCATTTAAAGCCCTTCATCACCTGCTTCCCCTGCCCCGATCTTTCCAGTCTCCTTACACCTTAACATCTCATCACATACCCTTTCATCCAGTGACACTGACCTCTAGACTCCATCTGGAACAAAATGTTGCCTCTCCCAACTCCTGGCATTTGCACTGGCTGTCCCCCACCACTGGGATGCTGTCCTCGATCTCTGTCCCCTGGCTTCCCTGGCTTTCTTCAAGTCCCAGCAAAAATCCCACCTTCTTCAAGAAATCTTTTCCCATGCCCCTGAATTCTAGAGCCTTCCCCCTATCAATTAGCTCCAGTGTATCCTGCCTGCAGCTTGTTTGTATGTTAGTCTCCCTCATTTAGCCCTGCTGAGCTCAGAACTCATTAGACTGTGAACTCCTGGAAGGCAGAGACTACCTTTTTTTCCATCTCCCTGACACATAGTAGGTACTGAACAAATATTGATGGACTCACTATAGACACTGTGCATGTTATTTTGAATGTGCTTCATTCCCTCAGAACTGCTTCATATAACTTTCTGGGTCAAACATCCCCAGTTTCTTCACCTGACCCTCCTGTGTCCTTCGCCATCTTGGATGCGCCCCCCCCTCCCGAATAGCTCTCCAGCTCATCACTGTCCTTCCTTAAACATGGCCTTTGGAACTGAAGACAATACTCTGGCTATCTGGATGTATGGTGACTCCATCACCTGACTCATCCTGGACCCATGGCATCTTGAACAAGGCCTAAAATTGCATCAGCTTCTTTTAGCCACCCTGTCCTGAGGCTGACTCATCCCAGATATGCATGCTGTCCAGTTAGTCAATGTCCTTCTTAAACGATGGCACCCAGAACTTAGCATGAATCCTCCAAATGAGGTCTGATGAGGATACTATGGTGTTCCTCTTCCTGAAAGTTATGCCCTCCTTAATGCTGCCCAAGGTTGCATAAGTTATTTTGGCTTCCAAACCTCACTGCTCGCTTATATTGAGCTTTCAGTCTATTAAAAAACTCTGGATTTTTTTCTTTTCTTGAGACCAGGTCTCCCTGTCTTTCTTACTCAGAATAGAAGTACACCAGCCCCTCTTAGGCTTGTCTCCATCACTGATCAGCATGAAAGCTTCGACTTGCTCCTACCCGGGCTAATTCCTCCTCTACTTAGGTCCCTTGCCTCTATCTCCAATCATCCTAATCTATATCTGGCTACTGGACTCAGCTGGCTCCAGGGGAGTGAGGCTGGTGACTTTGCACAGCCCTCCCTCACTTAAATCCAATTGACTTTCAAGTCATGGCATCACCTCCCTGACGTCATGGTCCTCTTCGAGAACCAAGTACAAACAACAATATATCGATGCCACACTTAGTGTGAACACTCAATCAGCTTTAGCCCTGCTGAGCTCAGAACTCCTAAACTCAAGTAATCCACCAGCTTTAGCTGGTCCAGTAGAAGGGACTACATAGAGGCAGCACCTCACCCCGGTTCCAGGGTTTTTTCAACACTTCTAACCTCCTCTGCCTTCTTGAACTTGTATAATTGGTTCTTTCTTCCTTCTGTATCTCTCTTTCTCTCTCTCTTTTACTTTCTTTCTTGCCCCAAAGTGTAAGCCTTTACATTTGTTCCTCTTTAATTTCATCCTATTTGCTTCAGTTCAAAGCTCCAGACCAGAGGTGTCAAATACCAGTAGGCTGCCTGAACCAGATTAAAATGTAACTGGCAAATACTAAAATAAATCAGAATGTAATAAAATACAAATAACATCACATCTGAACACCAAGTCAATGTGAAGTCCATAGGGACCCTTATGCATGGATCAGTGACCCCTGTTTCTAATTTGGAAATCCTGACTCTGTGTCCAGTGTGTTAGCTATCCCTTCCTGTTTGGTGTCACCTGGCAATCTGATAAACAGCCATCTGTGCCTTAATTCAAGTCACTGAAAAAATGTCAAACAGCACAGGGCTAAGCATGGATCCAGGAGGTACTCACTCTTAACAGTCACATTTACATTTAACTATTAACAACTACATGTAAGCTGGCCATCTTGGTCTAAGTATCTAACTGTATTATCACCATCTCACCATCTCCACAAGTGTAGGAAGAAATAGTTTTATCAAAAGCTTTGCTAGAATTTAAGTAAACTATGTCTCCAGTACTGCCCTTTTCTACTCATTTAGTAGTCCTGTCAAAAAAGAAAATGAAGTTAAGCTGGCAGGACCTGGTCTTAATGGAGCCATGTTGGCTCTCAGTAATTACCAGTTCCTTTTTAAGATGTTCACCAACCATATTTTTCTAGGATTTTTCTAGGAGTCAATCAAGTTTACAAGCTTATAATCTACAGACTCTGTTCTCTTCCCTTTTTTTGAAAATTAAAATATTTGCCTTTCTCCAATATTATGGCCAGGGTAGATAGGTGATAGAGTGGATAGAGTGCCAGGCCTGGGGTCAAGAAGACTGAAATTCAAAAATGACCTCAGACACTTACTAGCTGTGTGACTCTGGGCTTAACTCTGTTTGCCTCACATCCTCATCTGTAAAAGAAGCTGGAAAAAGGAAATAGCAAACCAATCCGGTATCTTTGCCTAGAAAACCCCAAATGAGGTCACAGTTAGATACAACTGAAATGACTGAAAAACAACAAACGCCCTTCCCTTTTCTATGATCTTGCACATCTCATGTGACAGTGCCTCAGCAATCCTATCTGCCACTTCTTTCGGCATTCAGGGATTTTGTTAACAAAGGGCAGGTGACCTGAACTCATTCAGGGCAGCAAGGTACCTCTTTACTTATTGTGAGTATCATCTCTATTAGCCACTTTTGTTCTATCATCTTCAATGCAAAGGTCATTCTCCTTGACAGAGAAAAAAGAAACAAAGACAGAGGTGTGGTAGCATGGTATAATGGTGATGAGATCAGGAACACCTGAGTGCAAGTCCTGCTTCTGACACACAGAGACTGGGTGACCCCAAGCACATCCCTTAACCTCTTATTTCCCCAAGAATCTCAGTCTACAGGTTGCAGAACAACTGCCAATGTCCACTGGTAGAAGGAATTTCCTCACTGGGAGATGCCCTACATCAATGAAATCAAACACGAGAGTCCAAGGAAATGTAAAGATATGTATGAACTGGTGAAAAGTAGAAAGAGCAGAACCCAAAGAGTAATATACACACCGACCATAGTCACACAAATAAAATTAAAGGGTCACTGAAAGGAAGCCAAACTGAATAATGGAAAAACCAGTAGTGGTCCTAGAGAGGAGATGATCTTTTCTCCTAGCACCCTGAAACCAGCGTCATGGGACCAGAGTTTGATTGCCAGCACTGCTCACATGGTTTTGGACAGGTTATACATCTTCTCTGGACTAATGTTTACCATTATTATTTTTTGTCATGATTATCTTCATTCTATCCCACATACTGCTCAAATGTACCCAATACCTTTCTAGCATTCTTACACAGCCTACTCACAATTAATCAAGTATTCGAAAAATACTTAATCTTATTTTACAGAAACTGATTCTTGGTACTTGTTGATGGGGGTGGAATTGAGGCTCATTAACAATGTTCACAAGTCTCTTGTAAAAAATCTACAGTAGTTTCCATTCAAAAACATCTTACAGAGGGAATAGGGTTGTAAATTTTATACAATAGCATTAAAAATAAATCCTAAATGACAGCACTTCAATCTTTAAACATTTCTTCAGAATATATTCAGCAATTACAAAAAACCATCACTACTATTCAGCATTTGAAGGCCTATATTTTTAAGGAAACTACAAAATATTTTTAAAGCCTAAATGTCATTCTTTCTCAACTCAAATAATGACAGTAGAAATATGACAGATGATAAGTACATTTATTAACTTCACATAACACATCTTACCTTTTCCCCTTCCCTCCCAACACCCCACCTTCCCTTATATGTAGGCACTGAATACAACCACCCCCCAGGTACCTGCAAATTCATATTTTAAATTCTTTGTTTTTGCAAAGAGAATCCAGACTGATCACAGGACATCTCGCTTTAGCCAAAAGGCCAATTAGATCTCCAAGTTCAAAATCAAAACTATGCCTAGATGTTGGACACACCCTTATCCACAGCACCAGATAAACTAATACAATTTTTAAAGTTGTTTTTCTGTGGTTGTGGGGGTCAGTTTTTCAGTGGAGAAGAAAAATACCCCCATTCCACACCTGAACTCAAATAGCACTTCCGCATTAGCACCATCATTATATATTATGTGTGTATAATCTGTATGTGTGCATATCAATAACATCCACAAAGCAATATGTATGTGAACATTATGCGCAGCCTTTGTTCTGCAAGCAATCTCAAAGACATGCTTATTCATTTACAAAGGCTGTCTAAAACCTGTTTTTACTACACAAATAACATGACAAAAAACATTTCTAAGTTAAAGACAGTTCTAGTTGGAAGATCATCTTTTATCCTATATATTTAACAATGGGAACTATGAACATATTATTCTCTCTACTCTTTCACCCCAGTATATCAAGAAATTAAACACCATGCTTTTAAAAGAAAATATGTTCTGGAATGAAAGCTCAGTCTTGGAATGTTGCTTTTAAAAAATATTTCCCCCAAGCATTATAAAAAGTGAATTCCTCACCCCACCCCACAAATGTGATACAGAATATTTCATTTTAAATGATCTGCTTATAATAAAGTTGTGCTGTAGACCCCTCTGGCAATCTCATGAAGCCTATGGACCCTAAGTGCAAATGAAAGAAATGATGAATTTCAGTTTGAGGTTAATGAAAATAATGACATGATTTCTTTTCCCCAAGTTTACTGAACCCTTAAAACCTATCCATTAACCTCTTGGAAGTCTGTGGATCCCAGATTAAGACCTGGCTTACAGCAAAGTTATCATAAATGAATCGGTCTCATCAGCAAATGATCAACTTTTTACAAAAGTATACACTGATATGGCCAAAGGAAGAAATCTTAATTTTGAAATCCCCCAAAATCTAAGCTAATTTGTACTGTGACCTGTGAATTGCCAAACTTGGAAATGGTCATTTCTTAAAACATTTACCACCCCCAAAGTGTAAGAAGTGCAAGCTGGTTTTTGCTGTATCATTATCTTCTACATTAACCTAAGTCACAGCATCTCTGTAAAAACAAATGTACTCCTGTAAATGTCTGGAGGAGGCGACTGAGAGCAGAGAGCCTTGTCTCACCATCTACCAATAGACTGGAAAAGGGAACAGGCTCAGACTTTCAACTTGACTGGGCCAAGGCAGAAGTAACGTACTACCCTGAGGTCACGTTCACAGGAAATATGTGAAAGCACATGAAACAGATGGAGGTGAGGGGAGGGAATGTGTATTTTACTAGGTGGTCAATGAAACTAAATATATAATCAAGACCACAATAACACTGAGGGTATGAACCTGTCTTACAGAACTGAAGTAGAGAGTAGGTTAAAAGAAGTATTTTATCTTTTAAAATGGAAACATTGTTATTTATCCTAAATTCTCCTTTAACCCAATTTCTCCAAAAGCATCAACTTTTGGAAAAGAAAACTCTATTTCTGGACATCTCTTAAGAGTGAAGCTTTAAAAAAAAAAATGAAAATGAAACAACCTAAGATGTCTCCACTTCCTACCCCACTCCATACACCCTCATATAGACAGGCCAGTAAAGTTGCATAATAAAAAGCTACAACAGAAAACATTAAGAATTACATTCTAAGAAGTTAAATATATTGAGCTTACGTATGTAGGTACATTAAGCTTGAAGAGAGCAGTCAATTCAAATTTAAGCTGGCATTCCAAAAATAAAAAACAAAACACGAAATACACATTTTTCATTTGTCTTTTAAATTAAAATAATAATTTTTTTTAAATGTTTAAAGAATTCACAAGCAATAACATGACTAATTCCAGGATCATCCTGGAGCAGGGGCTCAAGCATTTTAGGTGTCCTGGACCTCATAATGTCTAAAATAACATAAAGGATTACAAACAAAACCAAAAGTCCCTTTTCCCTATCCAAGTTCACAGCCCCACCCCCAATCTATTCATAAATCCTATAGGTGACTGCCTGGATCCCAGGTTAAGAATCTTTAATAATGTTATTAATCATAAGTTATTTAGGTTCAAGATGGCAAGCAATTGTAATCTTCAAAAGTCAGTTTTCTCCCAAACAAAGTAAAATACCCCTATCACATATGATGGAAGATAGATAATTTCCTTTGAGAATTTCAGGACAATAAAGTCAGTTACACTGTTTTTCAGAGTCAAGGCTTCAAATGAATCTAGTTGTTTGGTGTAAAGCATTTTCCATCCAGTTTCGATCCTTTCACTAAAAGGTCAGGAATCTGTCTGAGAAATTCCCAGGTAGCATTTCTTGTGGGGTGGGAGGGATGGGAACGACTATCAGACTCTTCATCACATTCACAAACATTCTATTCTCTGAAATTACCTCTTTCTGCACTAGGAGACAGTCTTCTTTTGGAAACTGATGGAGTTCACTTTTAGGATTGTAAAGACAATTCCAAGTGTCTTATATTCCAAGCGTCTCATGTATTTCTTCCACTTATCAATCGCCATTTGGTAAATCTCTACCACAGTTATCATCATAGGTTCCAATGCAACTGTTTTATATAACACTTTCATCTCTACCTTCAGAATCCCTATTTCTTAACCAGTTTCTTCCCATTACTCCTTATGGCCTGTATAACCCCAAGACATTCTGCCAAACCATTATCTCCACTAAGCACAAAAACATTTCCAAAATGCTTTAAACACAGAATTTTAGAGTTCCTTTAAGGTGAATCTTCATCGAGTGCTATTTCTTTTGTCATACCGTAGTCCAATGGTCACTAAATAATGACTGTCAATCACTTTCCTCTTCCAATACCACCATAACAGTTCTACCATCCCCTCTCCTACTTTGTTTGGTAGGTTATCAACTTCTCCTCTTCCTTCCATGTCACAGCCATGACTCCACACATTCCCCCACATGAATCCGCATGATTAGATTCTCAAACTAGCATTTTTTCATTCATGTAGGTTGCTAGATAACCATGATCCTCCTAGATATGGATTGTTACCATCTGTTCTTCAGAAATTGATTGTAGACATTTTAAAATTGTATCTTCATCAGTTTTTGCACTGAGGTTGACATTGAGGGTACTATCATGCAGCTGCTGTGGTGAAGAGCCCAGTGCCACACCTGGAGATCATGACTAACACTCCTTCTGTACGCTTATGGGGGCTGGTCTCAATTTCCCCAGCAATAAAGTGAGGAGCTTGGCTGGGTGATTGATTCAGGTCTGTCATGACTGAAATTAAGGTAGATCTAAATCTACAATCCACGATCCTCACAACAGAGGCAGTCAGCTGGCTGATCAACAGCAAGTCAGTCAATAGGCATTTACTAAGAACTTACTCTATGCCAAGAACTGTGCTAAGTGCAGGGGATATAAAGAAAGGCAAAAAAATACCACCCCTGCCTTCAAGGGAGCTCACACATTAACGGGGGAAACAACATGCAAACCATGTACGTACAAGATATGTACTTATTATAAATGGGAGAGGATCTCAGGCTGGGAACTACTAGAGCAGAATGCTGGGTACACCATCAGATGAGGTCACTGTATTGGTTATTTTTTGTTAATGCTTTTATATTATGTGGGGAGGGGGAACGGCATTTTCCAAAATGACTTTGTTTTTAGTAAACAAAGGACATCAATGCACCTTATTTGGGAAAAAAACAAAAAAGAACAGGGAGTTCTCACTGTTTTTCTTGTTTTTCTTTTAGGGTACACCTAGAACTCATCCCCTTCTCTTGCCAAAGGAGGTAGAATCCAAAATCTCTTCCTGTTCTCCTCATCACTCCTCCTCTTCAGTTCCTTAGGTAACAGAGACACCAGATTGGGACTATGATAGGTATTTATTAGCCCAAGTATGATCTACTTACATTCTGGGCCAGAGGTACTTAACATAGAAGCTCTGGGGGGAGGGGAGGGTCCGATGGCTGAATTTCAATAGAATTAGTTTCCTTTGCAATCCTAGATGTATTATTTTATACATTTAAAAGCATAATTCTGAAAAAAGATCCACAGGTTTCACTAGACTGCTGCCAAAAGGTCCATAAAGGTCAAGGACCATTGTCTTAGGGGAACTTCCAGGATGACCACTTCTAAAGTAAGTGACCTTCCTTTTCACCCAACCCTTCTATATCACGCAAGAGGGGAAGGATTTAATGACATACAATTCTACCACAAGAGGAAGTATGGAGGAAGTTGAGGCTAAGATGGGGTTTCACGGTGCTATCATGTAGCTGCCATGGTAAAGAGCCCAGTCTCATGCCTAGAGGACACGACTGATACAATTTCTGTATTCAAGTATAGGAGGCTGAGAATGGGAACTGGGAAATGGGAATAGGAGGCTGGGAACAAGCACTGCCTTGGATACACAATGTCTGTGTGACCCTAGACAAGTCACTTAACCCTCTCACTGCTCCTCAAATAATCCTTTAAGACTCAAGTTACAGAGGTGTTGTTGTTCATGTGCATTGGGGCAAAGAATTTACATGCAGGGAGCTCCCCACACTGATGAAATAAAAAAATAAAATGAAATTAAAAATCCATAGCATACCACCCTCCCAAAAAAACCCAGCACAATAATTTGATGATAGCCCCCTAAGTCAGGAGTACTTAACTTGGAGTCCATGAAGTTGATTTTTAAAAAATATTTTGATAACTACATTTTAGCATAATTGGTTTCCTTGGTAATCCCATGAATTTTATTTTGCGCATTTAAAAACAATTTTCTGAAAAGGGTCACTAGTCTGCTGCCAAAGGGGTCCAGGACACAAAAAAGGTTAAGGACCCTACCCTAATCCCATCTTCACTGATCAGCAATAAATATTTTCCTGCAGGGTCCCTGAAACAAGGGGGACTAACTGTTTTAATATCCAACATAACTCATATACAACGTTACTCGTACCCTAGTAAAAGTCACACTGCATGGATGAATGAGCATATGAATAAATAAAGGGAAAAAAACCATTTACTAAGAGAAGAATCATTCAAAAACTCCCCAAACAAGTTGCCCAACCAACCCACTTTTCTCCTCTGTTAAGTGGAGACCTGTCCCATTTCTCTCATCAGACTGGTGTGAGGTTCAGTTGAGATCATCATTTGAGAAAAGAGCCCAGCAAAGCACATTCTGTCTAGATGTGACAGACACACAAGATAGAAGGGCATTCACGCTGTTTCTAAATCCTTCCTTCCTACCTTCCCTCATTTCCTTCCTTCTTTCACTCAGCTCTTGCTGCCTTGGCAACTTGTCTCTTTCCTTCCTTCAGTTTCCCTCCTTCCGGGTGGGAGGGCATGAGGTAGAAAACCCAGATTCTTCGGAGAGAAGACACATGCACAGACAGGAAGCGCCATGACGGAGAGAGCGCTGGCTCTGCCATCAGCCAGCCAGCCAACAAACATTTATTAAGGGTCTACCTCATGCTGGGCACTGTGCTAAGCACTAGGGATAGGAAGAAAGGCCAGAGATTTCTAATGCTCCTCTTGTCTCCCATAGCACAGTGCTAGGCACAGAAGAGAGGTTCAATAATACTTGTTTCCTGGTCTCTGACTAGACTGTAGATAAGTGTTTGAGAAGCAAGTGAATAAATAATGAACAAATATGGGCAACCAAACTTAGTGAGGAAGGTGAAAACTCCCTCCCCAAGCTGGCCGCCTGATGGTAGGTGTGGCCCAGACCTAAGGCCGGGCACGAAGGACTCTGCTGAATGCACACTCTTGGCTTTGGAAACATCTGCTCTGGTGCTCTGCATCAGCCGGGCATATCTGTATTCAAAGGTGTTGTTGACAATTCGTTCCAGGGGCACTGGCATCTCAGAACCTCCATTGTTGGCAGATGGATTTTACTCTCTGGGGTCCAAAGTCCTCAGCGGCTCCTTAGTTTTGCTTCTGATACTACAAAACGGAGACAGAACATGAAGAGGTGAAGACAGCATGACTGCAGCCAAAATAGTCTCTGCTCTGCAAAGCTCAAAAACCTTGGATGTCCCACTCTTGATCTCACTCCTGACTGAGAGCAAACATGCAGTGACTCAACACACAGAATCTACCCTAGTGTGGCCTAGCAGTTAGGGCTAGACTCGGCAGACTTGGGTTCAAATCTCACTTTAGCCATGAGTTATCTGACCCTGGACAAAGCTAATAGCTCTGTGCCTCAGTTTCTACATCTGTAGTTGGACTTGATGGTCTCTAAGGTCCTTTCCAGCCCTATGATCCTATGGCCTGGATCTATTATCCCAGCTGCAAAATGGAGAAACTACATGACCAACCTCTTTGAGCCTTAGTTTTCCCATCACTAAAATGGGGATATTACTTACACTGAGCCTTACCTGACAGATCTGTTGTGAGGAAATGATTTGTAAACTCTAAGATGACAAATAAATGATGCCCCTCCCCCAACTGTTACTGCCTTCCCTCCCAGTCTTGGGTTTATTCTGTATTAATTCTGTATATGCTAATCTATGTATATGAAGGCTCCCTTGAAAGAGCAGAAGGTCCAAGCAAGGACTGTGCTGCTGCCTTTATAGCCTTAAAGCCCAAGAGGCAGCTTACTGGAGTGGGCAGAGAGCTGGCCTTGGGGCAAGGAAGGTCTGAGTTCAAGGTTAGCCTGTGACACTCACTGGTTGGGTGAATCTGGGCCAGTGATATAGGTGATTCTCTAAGACCAGAGATTGCCTAGATGGCACCAAGCTGCACTGGTGGAGGGCATTCCTGTGTGTGCTCCTCATACCAATGAAATCGTAGCTCTAGTTCTATCCAAGTGTCAGGCACATAGTAGGTGATTCATACACCTTTGCTGACTGACTGAAGTATTGATGAAGCTATGTGTTCGTCCTTTGTTGCCGAAGAAGACCACACCATCAGAGAAATAATGACATCACTTGCACTTGACTTTGTTTGGAGTGAGGGAGGGCTGTGCAGGTCACCAGCCTCACTTCTCCTCCAGAGCCATCTGAATCCAGTGACCAGATATTCATCAGGATGACTAGAGATGACCCAGGATGAGGCAACTGGGGTTAAGTGACTTGCCCAAGGTCACACAGCTAGTGAGTATCAAGTGTCTGAGGTGAGATTTGAACTCAGGTCCTCCTGATGCCTGCACTGGTTCTCTATCCACTGCATCCCCTGGCTGCCCCATGATGAAGCTAATAATAATTATAACTGCTGCCATTCTCATCACCATTATCCTCCTCCTCATAACCTCAAGCCCCTTCTCTCCTCTGACAGAGAATGAAGTGGGAGGCAGGAAGAGGAGTCCAACAAGCTCCCAGGAAGCAGGGGTTGCACTGGCTTTATCTTTGTATCCTCCACGCCCAGCACAGGGTTTGGCACACAGCATGTGCTGAATAACTGCTGGCTGAACATAACTGACAAGAAAGGAGTGTTAGCCAGCAAAAGAGGAAGCTCTGAGTAGATTGGTTTAGATGCCTATTACTACCAGAAAACAAACTCTCTCTCCTAGCCCACCACAGCATGGTGTGAATGTAGGCTATGTTATGTAGACTGGATTGTGTGCTTTTGATTTTTTTTAAAAATTCTGTCTCTTCTTCCCCTTCTTTGTCTCATCTGGGCTCGCTGGCACTATCAGACAATAGCCTGTCTTTAAACAGTAGTCTTCTCGCCACCACCCCCTCCCCACCATGATTTTCCTTCCTTCCCACATATTCTGCAGCTTGCAAAACAATAAAAATAATGGCTAGCATTAGGTAGCTCTTAAAATTTGCAAAGCACTTCATAAACGTTATTCCATTTGATCCTCACAATAACCCTGGAATGTAGGTGCTGATGAATAAACTGAGGCAAACAGAAGTTAAACGCCTTTCCCAGGGTCACCCAGCTAGTAAGTGTCTGAAGCCAGACCTGAACTCAGGTCTTCCTAACTCAAGGCCCAGCACTCCACCCGCTGCACTGCCTAGAGTCATTTACATAAGACTCAGCCTTGCAAAGTACTTTATCTCTCTTATCTCATTTGATCCTCACAACAACAATGGGAGACAGGTACTTTCATCATACCCATTTTACAGATGAGGAAACTGAGGCTAAGCAGCTTGCCCAGGGCTGCACAGCTAATCACGGTGTCTGCAGGAGGATCCCAACTCTGGTTTTCCTATGTCCAAGTCAAGAGCTCCATCTACTGGCCGCTGGGCAAGAGGACCAGGCTGGGGAATCCAAGGATGGGACCAGCCTCTGGATCCCAGGCCTGCAACGTGCTATCCATATGGGGTAAGTATTTAAACTCTCAGTCCTGAATTTCCTCCTCAAGAAAATGACAGTGCTGGAATCGAGGACATCTAGGATTCCTTGTAAGAACCTTCCTGCAGCCCACAGTTCAGCTGACCCCAGGCTGAATGAGGAACAGACCCAACCACGGGGAGGGAGAGGCGACCCCCTTGTGGCTGAGGAGATCTCTCCCACTAGACCACTCAATCGCCCAACATGTCTTCCGACCATGCTGCTGAGCCCACACTAAAGCCATGGAACTCACCTTCTTAATGACCCAGTCAGCATCCTCAATGGCTCTTCTGATGATCTGTTGGATTCTCTCGGGGTTGTCTTCATCTGCATGAACTCGAAAACTCTGGAGGGTGCGAGTACAAGAAGAAACAACTGAGTAGAATTCATAATGATGGCTAATTTATCGTCGAAGAGTTGGTTTTTGTGGGCACTGGAGGTAAGGGTATGGGTTCAGTCCAGACTTAAAACTTACTAAGTGTGGAACTCCCAGTGTGGACTCCTTACACCAATACAGCAACTCTACTGCATGACAGAGATGTGGAGAATTTTCTGTGAAAGTAAGGATCCGTGCACTAATCCATGTGCCTGAAAATCAGGCCAGACTGAAAAAAATTAGATGGCAGGCTCAAAAGACATGTTAGGGTCTATTTCCTTTTGGCTTCATTTCAACAGGCTTTTGTTATAGAAGGGATAACTATGAAGGGAGAAAAGGAACACTAGGCAGTCAGAGTCAAAAGGAAGTTACAAGTCTCCAATCTCTTGATAACTCATGCTCACTTTGATATCTCATGATAATTAATAATAATAATATAAGATCTCCCATTCCTTCAGCCCACAGTACAACACAAAGACTCCTTGGACTACAAAGTACCACTTTACTCCCAACCTGGATGATGAGGGGCCTTCCTTTTATGAGGGAAAGCAATATAATGGAATGATGACTGGTCCTGGGAGTCAGGAAGGCCTGGGTTCAAATTCTGCCTCTTATACTTGTAATGTGCATAGCCACTTAACTCCTATGAGCCTCAGTATCCTCACCTGTAAAATGGGGATAATATCTTTAACTCTCTCACAAAGCTGCTGTGAGACTCAGATATTCACAAACTCTAAATACAAGCTATACAGATGTAGTTAATATCATGGTTGTTATTATTTAATGTGGAATCATGTAATTACAAATAAACTTTGTGTGGGTGCTAGAAGGGAGGCGGGAGAGGAGAAGCCCTACTGCAGTGCTCAGATAATAAGATGGGGACTTAAGGAAGTGGAGGACGAGTTAACCAAAAAAGACTGCAGTGTATTTGAAAGACCACTGGGCTTCAAGTCTGGGGCTGCCACTTATGGACAGTGTGACCATCAGCAGTTCACATCCTCACCCAGGGCCTCAGTTTCCTCACTTGTAAAATAGGGTCCCTCTTAGTTCTACATTGATGGTCATGATGTCCCAAGGTCATCGGGAGTACTTTGTGAAAATTTAATCCATGTAGATGTCTGCCAACCCCTGGAGTCTGCGAGTTGGCCTATCAGCACCTAGGACAGCACCCTACTCTCAAAGGGTCTCCCAACTGCTCCTGCACAGACAGCACCTCCTTGGGTTGGCTACACAGGCAGCCCAAGGGAGGTGAAAGCAATTCCTCAGGAAGCATTTTCAGGAGAAGGAAGCATGGAAAAAGTCCTGGGTCAGAAATCTGGAGACCTCTGCTCTAGTGCCCAGTCTGCACAATGAGGAAGCCAGGCTAGATAATAAGAACAGCAAACATGTATACAGAACCTGTGATGTGTCACATACTGTTCTGGGCACTTTACAATTATTATCTCGATCACACCAACCCTGGGAGGTAGGTGCTATTATTATCCCCATTTTACAGTTGATGAAAGTGAGGCAAATAGGGATAAGTGACTTACTCAGGGTCACACAGGTGACAGGCGTCTGAGGCAGGTTTTGAATTCAGCCTAGAGCCCTATCCACTGCATCCCCTAGAAGCTGCCTACGGTGACCTGCAGCTCCAAACATACCAATGGATCAGAGACTATTTCTTTGAAGTGTGACCCACAATGGATAGCAGAGTAGATAGAGCACGAGATTTGGCGTCAGGAAGACCTGAGTTCCAATCTCACTGGTAGAGGATCTGTGGAAACTGCCACCACTGAAAACAGTTCAAAGTGAAAGAGTCTATCAGCGATGGATAGCTGAGTAGCTCTAGGGCCAGCAAATAACAGAATCCTGGCTCACAGCTCCCTAGGGGAAACCATTTCCTGCCCTAGGCCCTAGGATTGAATCTGATCTCTGATACTTACTAACTGTGTGATTCTGGGTAAGTCATTTAACCTCTGTGTGCCTCAGTTTCTTCATATGTAAAATAAAGAAGCTAGATACAATGTTCACCTTTAACTCTAAATCCATGATCCTATAATCAGTTTCCTTTTCCAAGAAAATGGAATGACCTATGGTAAGTAATTCTGAACTAAAAGGACCATAGGGTACTTTCTAAATACTGAACAAGCAAGAACAGTGGTGTAGAGAACCCAAAACACCTTTTGGCTCTCAATGTTGGGTTTTGTTGGGTTTTTTGGTAGCAACAACAGCTTAACTTCTAATTGTGATTGTCTTTGGCTGGCATGAAAATGAGGAGATATTGCCCAAGTTCACAACTGTTGGCAGAGGGAAGAAGCCAGCTTAAAGTCAAATACAACTGGGAGAGAAGTACAACATAGTTTATTAAGCACTGGCTGTACACAAACCAATCCATCAAAGAGCATTTAATAAACCCCGCTGTGTGTCGAACACTATTCTTGCCCTCATGGAGCTGTCCATGTCAGAAGACCACATGGACACATCTCAGTTAGTGACAAGGTCACTGGGTGGTAAGGGAATCCTGCAGAAGACACCTGAGCTGCACTCTGCAGGCAGCTAAGAGGCAAAGAGGGGGAGATGGTACCCTGCGGGAGTAAGAGCAGGAAGGCCGACCTGGCTGAACCTCAGAGTGGGAGGAGTAGAAGGGAACTGGCTGGGGGTTGGTCAAGGTAGGTGAAGGCCATGGGATGGCAGGCAGTCTGCACCCACAGGGCAAGGCCCAACCTCCCGCTACTCTGGGCCACACCCTGCCACAGGGTTCTTCTCCCACCTGTCTGATGGCATGCTTGTAGTGCTCCTGGATGTTTTTGGCAGGCAGTTGGCGACAGCAGCGCAGCAGGTAGCGGTACAGCTGCAGCGGCTTCTGAACTAACTCAGCGCCCGGCAACGGGCCCATCAGTATCAGGTTCTTCTCCTACAAAGGATGGGAGAGAGGACCCAAGGTGAGGGAGGGGAAAGGGAATAGTTATTAAATACCTACTATGGGCCAGTGCCAGACACTGGGCTAAAGCACTTCACAAATACTTTCTCATTTGATCTTCACAACCACCATAGCAGGTGCTAGTATAATCCCCATTTTATAGCTGAGGAAAGTGAGGCAGACAGAGGTTAAGTGAGTTGCCCAGGGTCATACAGCTAGTAAGTGTCTAGGACCATATCTGAACTCAGGTCTCCCTGACTCCAGTTCCAGTGTTTATCCACTGGGCCCCTCAGCTGCCAACATGGTAAAGGGTAAAGAGCCCTTAATATGGATGCCAGGCTCAACTCTGCCACTTATCAGCTATGTTACTTTGAACAAGTCACTTCACTTGCTCCTTCATTTTTGTTTCCTCTCATCTGTGAATTGATGGGATTGGATCAGAAGACCACCAGAGAGCCAGGATCTGGGGGCACAAATCTATTAGCCACCCCAGACTTCAGTTCCCTCGAGTGTAATAGGCTAGGATTCCTCACCCCCTTCCCCCTGAGGATTAAACTGAACAGTGGTCTCTGAGACTAGACTGAGAGAGCTCAAGTTAAAAGCCTCCTCCTGCTCACCTTCTGGGGACCTCGGGCCACACTCACTTGGCTTCCTGGTCACCTAGGACATTAAAAGGAACATTTGGAGTTGGGGCCCATCAGACCCAGCTGATGTCCCAACGCCAAGGGAGAAAGGATTTTCAGAGGGAGAAAGGGGAGGCCATGTGATACTGTCCAGTCTTCTTTTAACAACTACTAGGTGAGCCAGGTGTGTCTCCCTTTGTTCTAATATTGGACCAAAGGACTGAGAGGGCTGGCTGGAGTCAGGTTCAACTCATGCCGTGAGAGGGTGGCCTGGACAGGCCTGTACAACCTGCTGTCCATGAGCCCCTGCCAAAGGATTTCTGGCAGTCTATAAAAAATATAGAGGATGTTTTCCTCTACACTTTTCGCAGGTTGCCTGAAATCCTTCAGCAGGCCACAGGTTGTGCAGGCCTGCTCTAAAGTCTCTTCCAGTTCTGACCTTCGAGGGTCAGAGGATCACAGGCTAGGAACTGGAAGGACCCTCAGAAGTCATCTGATCCAACCCAAATCATTTTACAGATTGATAAACTGAGGCTCAAACAGACTAACTGACCTTGAGCAAGTCCCTTAACCTCTGTTTATCTTGGTTTCTTCACCTGTAAGATGGGGATAATTAAAAGCCCTATCTCAGCCCCTACCCCCAGGACTGTAGTGGGGATCAAATACAACTGTAAAGCATTTAGCACAGTTCCTAGCACATAGTAGGTTAGCTACTGCTCTCATTATTACTGGTCTCAGTATACTTCTCACAAGACAGTTTTCTAAGTAATACCTAATACATGGTGCTAGGCACACAGTAGGTATCATACAAATGTTTCTTGATTGCTAACTGCTGCCAAAAATATAAGGAAAAGAGAGAAAAGGCATCTTCTCTCACCTTCCCATTTCCTCCCCCCAAAACCAGTTTCTCCCCTAGAGAAGAACAAACAGGAGAGAGAAACAGGCTTCCCAAGTGTCCTCGGTCGCCCCTCCAAGGGGGTCATGATGAAGGCACCCAGGGGTGAGAATGCAGATGATTCCACACACCCCACCCCAACTACTTAACAACCCAAAATCGCTACCCCAGCAGGTCTGGCCCCATAACCAGTGAGAGTTTTCTGCCCCAAGGGAGGCACACTCCAGACTTCATCCTGGACAGGGTTGACAACAAGTGACATCATCTAGTGTCTTCATATCTACAAAGCACCTAACGGAATCCTGTCCTGTCAGTCACACAAGTACCTGGGGATCGAGCTGCTCCATGTCTCATAACCTCCATTTTTAGATGGGATACTGAGCTTTTGGGAAGTAATTAATACGTCTCTCTCATGACAAAGGTCAGTGAGATCACAGATTTTGGACATGGAAGGAAACTCAGAGGTCACTGAGCCAAGCCCCTCATTTTAGAGATGGAGAAACTGAGGTCCAGACAGGGTGTCTACTCTGTGGTCCCTCGGACAGAAGGATCAGAAATTAAAAACTAGAAGGTAACTTGGAAGTCACTGATTCAAATCCCTTCATTTCACAGATGAGGAAACTGATGCCCAGAGAGGGCAAGCAACTGGGCCAGCCAGTAAATGTCAGAGATGAGACTGGAACCCAGGTCTCCATGACACCAAGGCCAGTGCTTGATCCACTAGGCCACACTGGTCAGGGAGGGATTTGTGAGCAAGTCGAGGGATAGCTGAGTCTAGTTGTTATTATTAGCAATGATAACAAATAATAATAGAATTTATTTCCTCGTAACAAGCCATGAAATAGTTAATTTTGCAGCTTTTGGCAAACAAATTTTTTTTTTTAGTTCTCCTTAGGACTCTTAAGAGAAAATTCTAGCAGGAGATAGAGAAAATAACAAAATGCCAATAATGTAACTCTACACAGAAGCATCTTGGGACATCCCCCCAATAAAAAACATTCTTCCCCATTGAATGGCTATTCTATCTTCCCATCCAACGAGAATAATTTTTCCCATTTTGAAGAACGAGAAATCAAGGGCCCGATATTAAGTATTGTATAGACTATAACAGAAAAGAGACAAGATCTCAGTCCAATGTACCACTTTAAATTAAGAAAAAAGGTCTAGCGATTGTTTCTTCTGATTTTATATAACATTTGGGGCCCCTTAAAACCAGCTACACCAAAAGTAATCCTATGTTCTTCTGGAATTCAATTTCAAAAACATTTATTATATGCCAACTATGTGCCAGGTACTCTTCCAGGAGTAGTGAATAAATGAACAGGAGGAGGGAGGGAGGGAGGGAAGAAGGGAGGCAGGAAGGAAGGAGAGAAGGAAGGGAAGGAGAGAAGGGAGGGAGGGAGGAAAGAAGACTGCACAACTGTGCCTCACTTTAATCCAATTCACTCAGAAGTCAAGACATCACTCGGCACATTATGATGTCCTTGGGCCTCTTGGAAAAGGAAGGCCAAGCAACAAGAAATCTAAAAGAAGGTACCATGGGGGGGGAAGGAGGGGGGTAAAGCCCTAGTGATGATGAGAGAAAGAAGGCAAACACAAAAAGAAAACCTCTGTCTTCAGGGAGTTTACCTTTTCCAGAAAATATCCATTCATACAACAAATGGATCAACGATTCACAAAAACGTTACTAACCCGGGTATTTCACTGGGCTCTCTTGGGCCCTCCCCAGCCTCCTCTCCTGAGCCACTCTCATCCCAGCCCCAAAGCTCCACCTTGTTCCCATTCTCTGGCCCTGCCTCCCACTCCACTGCCTGTCCCCAATGTCCAGTTCTGAAACCACACCTACGCTCAGGTCAACTCAGTCATTATTCCTGGTTAAAGCACATTAATGTCCCCCAAAACACTCCCCACTATCCCTGCAACTTTTCCAACCAAAGCAGCCCTCCCTGGCCACTTCCAGGTACATCTTCTCCAGGAGAATGTAATTTCCTTGAAGGCAGGAACTGTCTGCTTTTGTATACAATACATACTTCATAAATATTTTTTCATTCATTTCTTCACACACTATTGGCAAGGATTCTTAAATGGAAGTCCACAGACTTTTAAAATATTTAATAAAATTAATAAAAAATAGTTTCATTAGAGTAGTTCAACATATTTCATTTCCTTTGCAATCTCCTGTGTTTTATGCCAGGAACTGAAGAACATCATTCTGAAAAGAGGTCCATGGGGTTCTCCAGATTGCCAAAAAGGTGGGAGCCTCAGACAAAGGTCAAGAGCCCTCAGGATGTGGAAAGCCAAAGCTTTCCAGCACTCCAGGACCCAGCTTTGACATTAGTCTTATAAATCCAATTCCCTGATGCATATAGATGGTGACAGCCCAAAGGAAAATGCATGGAGGAGGACAGAATTAATTTAGTTCTCATAGCTATTAATCATGAAAATCAGCGATCAGTTCCATGGTTCCAATCCCAGCCTGATAGGGGCAGAGATGAAGCACAGAGGTCCAAGATTTTCAAGGGCAGCCCTGGAAGCATGCTGGGCCCAACCCAAAGACTGCCGCCAACTTTCTCATGAAGTGGCCTGCAAGAATGTACTGGCAGGTCTACCCTCACCATATAAAGTGCTAATCAAATATTGTAAATTGCTAGTCACATAACAGATGGCTACCATCTGTAGCCCTCCAAATGAACATTTGGAAAGAGTGTAACTTTGAAATATTACCCAAAGATGTAAGCAATCCTTATAACCAACTCAGCAAGTATGGGTGGGAGGTTATTTCAGTCTCCATTATAATACTTAGTCATAGTCAATAACATCCAGTAGCTGATCCATGTGGGTTCACTTAAAAGATCTGAGCCAAAGAAGAAAAAAAAAATGCGAATTTAATTTAACATATGGGTATTGATGAGCTGAGTAGCCCTGGATGTCACTGCATCATTACCAAAATTGTAACCTAAAATCCTATTAGTCTTCCTAAAAGGACTCCTAACTAGGGCAGGGCAACTAGCACTTTGTCCTAGGGCACCAAAATTTAAAGGGTGCTAGCAGTTCTTATACTCCAGAAGTACAGAAGCAGCTGAGTTTACCACCAAGTTACCAAAACTAAGTAAGTAAAATGGAATCTATCAGGAAGCCCATATTCATTCCATGGTGAGAGGGTAGCTGCTCCCCAAGTGAGTTTCCCCTCAGGTCTTACAGTCAGTTCCTAGCATCATAGCTCTAGAGCTAGAAAGAATCTAAGAGGTAGTCTAGTTTAAACCTAATTTTACAAATGAGGAAATTGAGGCCCAGAGAGGTCATGTGTCAGAGGTGGGATTGGAACCCAGGTCCTCTGATTCCAGTATTCTGTGATCTCTATCTCTGCTTCCCCCAAACAAAATGTATCTTAAAGTTAATTTGAGAGCAGTTTTCAACTGGGATGTAGTTTATGAAGCTTAGCCTGAAAAACAAATAAATAAACAAAAAACCAATACCAATGTGTGGTTTTCCCAGTCTCTTCCTACCCTCAATGTCTTTCTCCCCTACAATAAACCTCTGGGTCATTTTCCTTGATTGTCTTTGCTTGCAATAAAGCAAAGGGTCATCTACCTTAGAGGTCATCAAATTTCTCGATGTTATTCTCTTTGAAAGTATCAGTCAGAAGGCTTTGTAGGGAGAGTGCAGTCAGGATGAAAAAGGAGGATGTGGGGATTAGCTGAAGATTGCATGTCACTGACTGGACCTCTCTACATACCCAGGAGAAAAGAAATGAAACCACAGATCACAGGATCATAAAAGAAGAGCCCGCATGGATCTTAGCATCTATCTGGTTCAACCTACACAGTACAGATAGAAAGCACAAAGGGAAAATGACCTATCTAAGGTCATACAGTAATAAGAACAGGATCTGAATCCAGATCCTGTGATTCCAGTGCCATCCTTCTTTCCACAGCAACACACTATTTTTATCTTTTCTTTCTGGAGAAAAATTGAACCTTACATCAATCAAAGGGAATGACACAAAGGAATTTAAGGCTCCCTAAGCTGGAAGCTTCTCAAATCTAAATGTCATCAACCTTTCTAATCATTGTTCCTCTGTGGTGGCAGGAATTCTAAGTGGAGAATGATAGTACCCAAAATCAAGAAGGGGAAGAGTGGGTGTGAACATAGCAACATGGAAGAGAAGGGAGGGAGGAGTGGAAAGAGGGCTGGATTCTGAGTCAGAGGATCTGGGTTTGAATCCTGTCCCTTCCATGTACCACCTATGTGACACTGGACAAGTGGCTTCACCTTGCTCTGAGCCTCAGTTTTCACATCTATAAAATGAAGAGTAGGTCTAGATGACCTCTAAGGCTCCTTCCAGCTCTAAATATCTGATCCTACAGAAGAATGAGTACTTCCCACTTAACCCAATCTAGAAATCAAGGAAAACCCTCCCTACCGGTTTCCTGGGAACAGGAGCTAGATGCACAGCAGACCCCCTTGGGGAAGTCCTGCTTTGGGTCAAGACTTCTTACGGCTCCACCAACTCTGTGCCAACAATATGCCCCCAGCACATCCACTTCAGAATTTTCTTACTTAGTTTACCTCTCTAGGAAAAAGCTCTGGCCAGAAGGGTCTCCACAGAGTCACATCAACATCTCATGGACCTCCCTGAGGGCAGAGGCAGTTTTATTATCTCTTTGTATGCCCAGCACAGGCCTCAGCATTTTTTGTTTTTTGACTAGACGCAGGATTTCATTTGGTGCAGGGAATCGGCCTCTACCGATAAACCTCAGCCAATAAACCGTTAGGAGACACCTGCTATTTACCAGGACTGCGCTGTCTCTGGTGTTGCACTGAATCTCAGCCCTGCTTCGGGCGGAGTCTCTCCTTGCTACAAAGTATCAGTGACAGAATCTAAAGCCAGCTGGGAGCAGGAGGAGGCCTGTCTGCAAAGCGCAGCGAGGCCGACCTCCACAAAGTCCTTGGCCCACACGTCCGTCCTGGGTTTCTACGCACTTGCGGGAAGGAATGAGGGGGGCGGCGGGCCATGTTTTGTTGTTTTAGTGCGGAGCCCGCAGCCTAGAGCCTTCTACTGAACTGCACGTTGAAGTCATTTCACAGGCCTAGAAAGCCTGCAGCTGGAGCCAAGGCTCCACGTGCCAGCAAGGTCAGGGATGGAGCGCGGGGGCCGCAGGGCCTCCTGCAAGGATCGCTACCCCCCTCCCCCCCCCCGCGATCTTGGGCGTCCCGTCACCTCCCTGGGCCTCAGTTTCCCCCATCTAGACAATGAAGAGCTGGCCCCTCTGGGGTCCCCGGCTCCACGATCCCACGCGATGCGCCCGGGTGGGAGGTGGGGGGGGACCGGACCGTCTCAGAGCGGGGCAGGCGGCGCTGCGGCCTCGCAGAGCGTCCCCCGCCCGAGAACTTTAAAAGGCCTGGTCCACATGGTCGCAGGGAGCGCCACACGGGTGGCGCGGCGCCTTCCCCCATCCCCACCGCGGCCCGCTCCCGCCCCGGGCCCCGGTTCTGACCTAGCTCGGCGGGCCGGTGACGCAGCGTTCTACTTTGGAACGTGGGCCCGAAGGCGGCGGCGGCGGCGGCAGCAGCAGCAACGGTTACAGGAACAGAAGGGAGAGATCGCGTCTGCGCACACGGGCGCTGGCGCGTGGGGGAGCGCGCGAGACCGTCGTGCGCGCGCAAGCTGGGGCTCGCTCCAGCTCCGGGTGGGGAAGAGAGAAGGGAACACGTGCGCTGCCGCGGGCGCCCTCTGCTGGCTGCTCTCTAGAACCTCGGCGCCGTGTCAACCCAGTTGTCAACCGGGGCTCTGCGGGGCTGTCAGTCAGATCTAGAGAGCTGAAGCCTGGCCATCCCACCAATGTCATCTCCCTATAGCACCCCCAAGTTCTCCCCTCCAGATTCCCCAATTCCTTTCCCACTAACTTTTCCCCAACAATTTCTCCGTATTCCCTAGGTCCCTTTGTGCTAAAGCATGCCGTAGTTATGCCTCCCCCACCAATATTCCTTAGCCCCACTTTTCCTCGCCAAATGTATTCCCTAGTTTCCCTCTGACGAACACCTCCCCCCCCCCCCATTCTCTAGCCTCAATTCTTCCCTCATCACATTCTTCTCCTCCACCCATTTTCCATTCCCACTTATGCCGGATTTCCCTCCCCACCAGTTTCTCCTGGTCGTATTCACACCTCACTAAATACCTTCATTTCATTCCCACAGACTTCTCCCCCTCCAAATTCTTTAGGTCCTTATATGACAAGGGTGTTTTATAGATAAAGCATGCCTAAGTTACTTCTGCTCGCTAGTTTTTCTTTTTGCCAATATCCCCTGCCAACCAACACTATAATCTTCTCCCTACAAAAGTTCTCCTTTCCTATTTCCCCATCAGATTCTTCTCCACTAATTTCCTCTTCACACTGTATTCAGTCGTTCCCTTCCTACTAACTTCTCCCTACCTGTTTTTCTTGCCCCCAACTTCTCTTGCTAATAAATGCCATCAATCCCGCCCTACCAACTTTCCCCCGAGTTCACTCCCTATCAAATTCTTCTCCACTAACTTTCTCCTCACCATATTCCCTAGTCCCTTCACACTAATTTCTTGCCCCCAATTTCTTTTCCCAGCTTCTTTTGCTACTGAATTCCCCAGTTTCCTTCCTAACAACTTTTCTATTTCCAAATTCCCTACTTGCCTCCCCACAAACTTCCCTAATCCTTTCCTCCTCCCCCAGTCAAATTCTTCTCATCAAATTTCCTCCACATCAATTCCCTCTCATTCTTTGGACCTTAACGCCAAAATGTCAAAGGTATTAAAAGAAGAGGCTTGTAAGCCCCAGAATTCTCTGAGGAACCGCATTTCTCCCAAGCCTCTTGTATTAAGGAGAGTCCTATCCCCTGGAAGGGAATCTGCCAAGAAAGGATTCTGTGCCTGTCCTTGGTTTTGAATCATTACATCAAATCACAGTCCCATAGCACTTGTCAAAAGAGTAACTGTGACAGTAATGCAGGCGTGTTTCCTTTTAGACCCATCTATAATTATAATTGAGAGTAAGAATTGCAGGGATTTCATCAGAGGCTGAAATGCCTCCACAACCACTCTCTGGAAATGGAATAATGCTGTCTTATTAAAGAGGCCCTCCCCTCTCACTAATGTTTAATGCTAAAGTGCTTCTCTGAATTGATTTAAATACAAGTTTTATATCCTGAAAGCAAAAAAGATGAGGTTTTATGCTAAGACAAATCTGGTCCTTGGTGATGCTACAGCTCTTAAGATAGATGGTGATAGCTGGGCTGTTAGCTCTGCTTCTCTTGAGTTCTCTCTTCTCTGGGACTATTTCAACTTGCCTAAAGAGTATACCCCCAACCCCCACAAAACAGCTTCCCTTCCATGCACACTCGAGTATACTTTATGTATCCTTTTCTTAAAAGAGAAAACAATCACTCCACCTCATCTCCTTTTCCTGGTAGCCTTTGGATTCGTTGAGCATGTTGTAGCCTTTTGAAGAGGAAGAGCTGATGTTTTGGGAACAGAAAGCACTCCCCCAGTTTTTCCTCACTGACTTTTGAGTTTCAAACCTTCTTTCTGCCCTTCTCTCCTATCTTTGTCAATTCAGTAATTTCTGGCAACTCAATCCTGCCTCTTAGAAAACCTCTCTTCCCTGGAGATTATGCCCACATGCCCTCTCCTAAGAGAGAAACTCCTCACTTGTTAACTTCTTTTTACTCCTCCAAAAATTACTTTGTATACATATTTTGTATTTACTTCCCTATGTTCTCCCTTTTTTTCTTCCTGGCTGAATATAAGCTCTCTGAGGGCAGGGGCTGATTTAGGGGTTTTTTTTTTTTATCTTTATAACACCAACACACAGTTCCTGGGCATGAAGGATGCTTGAATGAATGAATGCTTGTTGAGAGTTCTTCATAAATAAAATCACAAGATGTGAACAGATAATTTTCTTTTTTTGAAAAATTTAATTAATTTATTTGATTTCAGTTTTCAGCAAACACTTCCTTAAGTCTTAAATTTTCTCCCCCTCTCCCCAAGACAGCGTGCAATCTTACATGGGCTCTACACATACATTCTTATTAAATACATTTTCACATTAGTCATGTTGCATAAAAGAATTAAAACAAATGGGAGAAACCATGAGAAAAAAACAAGACGCAGCATGAGAGAAAAGAGTCTGCTTCATTCTGTGTTCTGATTCCATAGTTCTTTCTCTGGATGTGGATGGCATTTTGCCTCAAGAGTCCTTTGGGAATGTTTTAGGTCTCTGCATTTCTGTGAAGGGCTAAGTCTATCAGAAACAGTCCTCACACACTGTGGCTCTTACTGTATATAATGTTCTCCTGTTTCTGCTCATTTCACTCAGCATCAATTCTTATAAGTCTTTCTAGGTTTTTCTGAAGTCCGGCTGTCATTTCTTATAGCTCAATAGTATTCCGTTACATTCATATAACACAACTTGTTCAGCCATTCCCCAATTGATGAGAATTCCCTCGATTTCCAGTTCTTGGCCACCACTAAAAGAGCTGCTATAAATATTTTTGTACATGTGGATCTTTTTCTCATTTTTATGATCTTTTTGGGATACAGCCCTAGAAGTTGTATTGCTGGGTCAAAGGGAATGCACATTTTTGTAGCCCTTTGGTCATAAGAACAGGCAATTTTCAAAGGAAGAAATTCAAGCTATCAATAACCATATAAAAAATTCACCAAATCATTAACGATTAGAGAAGTGCAAGTTAAAACATCTCCAAAATTCCACCTCACACCCATTATAATGGCAAAATGACAAGTACTGAAAGGGCTGGAGCAGGCATATTAATACAGTGTTGGCAGAGTTGATAGAGTTGTGAATTGGTCCAGCCATTCTGGAAAATAATTAGGAACTATGCTCCAGGAATCACTTTAACCAAGGAAATGGACCTATATAGACAGACATATGTATAGCAATTCTTTTTATAGCGTCAAAGAATTGGTAGTCACTGCCCAGCAATACCCTCCAAAGCATACAGATACACATCCAAAAAAAAGAGCATTTTTTAAAATGAATCAAAGGAAGACCAGAAAGAAACACAAACAGAAGTTTTGAAAGATATACATTCTAATTTATTATCATTTATAAAATTATTTAGAATATTATTTATATTGTAAAAAAAGAGCAAACTGTATAGATTCCCAGTTTCATTACAATCCCCATTTTTCTGTTCCACTAAGTATATGGAAACACCTATTTTATTTGAGGTTAAGATTTGAATAAAAAATTTTAAAACTGTTTATTAAATGAGAAATAACATTTATTAAGCATAAAATATAGGAATCAGGAGTTTATAATGTATTTGGTAAATAATGGGGAACCACTGAAAGTTTTTTCTAGGCAATGATCAGAGAGATATGTTAGGGAGATAATTTGGGCAGCACTGTAAAGAAGTTCATGTGATAAATTAATTAGTGGACAACTATGATAGTCTAGGGCAGCTAAGTGGATAGAGCACCAGGCCTGAAGTCAGTAAGACCCGAGTTCAAATTTGGCCTCCTACACTTATTAGCTGTGTGACCCTGGTCAAGTCACTTCACCCTGTTTGCCTCAGTTTACTCACCTGTAAAATGAACTGGAGGAGGAAATGGAAAACCACTCCAGTGTCTTTACCAAGAAAACCTTAAAAGAGGTCACATGGAGTCAGACACAACTGAAAAGCAACTCAACAATAAAAAATAATAGTCTACCTGAGAGGTGGTAAGAACCTGAATGTAGATGATGGTGGTGGGGTTAGCGAGGAGGTTACAGGTGCCTGAGACGTTGTGACATTGAAAGGAATGGCCTTTGGCAAACTGATTCAGGGAGAGAGCAAGTAGGCAAGAAGTCTAAGGGGATCCTTTCCAAGGTTTTCAGTCTGAGTGACTAAGTGGATGGACATCTCCATAAATCAGAAAAACAGTCAAATATGGAGGAACGAGGACAGGATTTCGGGTCAAATAACCCAGGTTCAAATCTCTGTTCTATCACATAAAGCCTTTGTGAACGTGGGTAAAATCAGCTAGCCTCTTCCTCATCTGTAATAATAATAGCTATTATATATGTATATATATTCCAATAATAGCTAGCATTTACAGAGAACTTTGGCTTCACACACATTATTTCATTTGATCCTCACAACAAAGTTTGTAAAGAATTTAATTTCAGTAATGGTCTGGTCAGCATTGGTGATGCTGCATGCAGTCGTAGCCACTGTAATTGTGAATACTAACTGAGACAGTGAAACATGGTGTCCAGTTTTCTGTTGCATTTTTTCAAGTGAAAAAGTTAACTAAACGGTTGGTGGAGAAATTGTGCATATGCCAATTTTTTGTTATCTTTTATTTTGAACTACGGTGCTTTGAGATCTCATTTAAGAAGAACAGTAAGAACAGTTTTCAGCCACAGTTGTGATCATTGTAAATGTTCACAATTGCGCAGTCTTAGGGCTTTTCCCCCCTTCTTCGGGTTTGAAAGTTGTAAACTTACACAGTCTTAAAATTGTTGGCTTCTGCATGCAAGTCATATGATATGGTAGCAACCAAAGATTCCAGTTTTTAAGCATATGAAAGACTGCCTGCTTATTGTGCTAGAATAAGCAGCATCTAAAAGTAAAGACTTAAACACTCAGTGGCTACTAGATTATCATTTTACAGATGCAGAATCTGAGGCTAAGAGTGTAAGTGAATTGCCCAGGGTCACACACGCTAGCATGCGTCTGGGGCAAGATTTGAACTTAGGTCTTTCTGACTCCAAATCCCAAATTCTGTATACTGCCACCTGGGGTTCATGGTCCCTTTCCAGCACTACTTCTCAATTCACTCCCTCCTCATAGAAATAAACCAAGTGTAGATTAACAACCTCTCCTGCAAATCAACCCCTCTTATTTACACTCAATCAGGGTACACCCATTAACACAGATCCAATCGATAAATCATTAAGCTTTTTTAAAGCCATTATTAGGCACAGTCTGCTGGAAGGGAGAGCCTCGGCTGGTTTGGCTGTCTTCTTTTGTTTAACCCTCAGGAAAGTGCCAAATTTTTCTTTTGTTTTGCTTGATCAAGCTTAATATTTTGCAAGAAATTTTACCATCAGTTCTTTCATCCCTTCTTCTATTGTTCCCAGATCATCGTGTTCCTGAATCAGAATCGTTGTCCTAATACTAAAACCTCATAAAATATTCAGGAAGCAAGCTGTTCCCTTTACCTTGGAGAGGCTGTACCTTCATGCTCTCCCTTTCTGCCATCACAGAACAAACAAGAGATGCTACCATTCACAAAACACAGTGGTGATGAGAAAATGTTTCCTACAGGAAGGTCAAAAAATACAGACTTCCTCTCAGCCAAACCAACCCCACCCCAAAATCAAAATAGAAAGGAAGTCCAATAGGTTTGGATTTGACCACAGTCTCCAAATTTTTTTCAAAAAGAGAAAAGATAAACCTAGGGATTTTGTGTTTTAAAGGATAGTTTCAAAGCAATAATAATTGAATTTCATTCTATTGACATTTATTAAGCTCCTCTTACGTGCAGTTTCAGGAGGAGAGTGCTAATAACTAGGGGAGACCAAGAAAAGTCTCATGAAGCAGAGAGCCTCCAAGCTGGGCTTTGGAGACAGCTAGGGATTCTGGGACAAGATGTGAGGAAGGAGGACTTTCCAGACTGAGGGGATCTTGGGCAACTAACAGTCTTGTTTGACTGAAAAGGAGAGAGGTTGAAAGGGGAAATATGAAATGTCTGGAAAGGTAATTAGGAATTGGACCGTGGTGAGCTTTAAATGTCCTACTGACCATTTTGTATTGTATCCTAGGGACAATAAGAAATGGGGCGGGGGCAGATAGGGAGGAGGAAGATGCTCTAACTGATCTCATAAAGGCATCTGCAGGATGGAAAGGAATCATGACTTGGGAAATAGGGGATTCTAGGTGTGCAGCGTCAGTTTCCTCATCTGTAAAACAAGGATGCTAATAATAGCTCCTACCTCCCAGGATTGACATCGAGGATCAAAAGAGCTTGGCAAATTTTAAAGTGCTATGTAAATGCTAGCTTTTCTTATTTTTCATCACCTGGTGTTGACCTGGAAGTTTGGTTTAAAAAGGCAAACAAGAGAAGTACATATTGTTTATTCCCTCAAAGCTAGCAGTTACATGATCATGGATCCAGAAAAACTTCTGACTCACTAATACAAGAATGACCAGGCTTAAATCTGTTTAGGACAATTCAAGGTTGTCTGTATCCTTCAGATTTATGGTCTCCATGAATGATTAACTATAACATGAGAAAGGAATTTCTTAATTGGATAGGTTGTAAATACAATAAGATAAGAGAGTGGACAAAGTGTTGGTTGAAATTACAACAGAACATCTGCATTTTTTTATCACTAATGTGTCATAGCATAGTATATGTCCACAAGTTCAAAAAAAAGTCCCATTATTCAAGATAATGTCTTGGGTTAAGGGTCTCATAAGGTATGCTAAGTCAGCCCCATCTGGCCTTGTTGACATAAAAAGAGGTATTCTCTAAGTTTACTTCAGAGAACAAAGGGATTGTTAGGTCCAGGCTCTTCTTCCGATTGATTAATTCAGGATCTGGCCCTTATTATAATCCAAAAATGATATTAAATATTATCACTGGTAAATAAGTCCCAGGGTGTTTCTTGAGGTACACAAAGGTTAAATGATTCACCCAGAGTCTACCCTCAGTTTCGTCAGAAGCAGGATTTGAACAGAGATCTTTCCAGATTTCAAGCTGTACCTCTTTATCTGCTATCCTACAGCCAGCATTTTTAGAATCACATAAAAGTCACCCTATGACTCTAATGGATGAAACCCAAGTTATTCCTGGCATGTGCAGGCTCACTTTTATTACTCCCTAGTATCAGAGAAACAGATACTCTCATGATTACATTCACCACATTATCTGGGCATAAACAGAGGAAAGGGAAGCTTAAATGTTCAATTTGAAGAATCTGTCCTCCAAGAGTTATGTGTTCAAGTCATGTTCTTACAGGGTAGTTAATTTGTTTTGCCAAGAAAAATGTCCCTGTTTTCTCTTGAAATCTGACATTGCCACTTAAATTGACACCAGAGGGTTTACAACCACACATTTAGAGCAAAATAAAAAAATCAAGATGTTTTCTGGCAGAAACGTTTAGGTGGTATCTTTTTTTATTTTTTTAAATGCACATTTCAGCTTTAAAGAAGCAAGGATACACTTGCATCCAGTGATTAAACCTAGCCATTGTCTCAAAGGCTGACCGTGTAAATAATTCAAATGAATTCATCAATATAGAATAGATTTAATAAGCATAATAAACCCTTTGACGAAAGCACTTAAGACACTCCGTCTGCCCCAGCTTCCCCCTCCTCTCCAGGATCTCAGATTTCCCAGGGAACCGAAGTGGAGCCTGGTTGCTCTTTCCCATTCAAATTATGCAAAGTTGCTATTTACCCAGTTGCAATTTGCATGTCTCAGATCTTGGCAGAGCCTGGCATTTAAGGGGCATGGGGTGAGGAATGAATGTGCCAAAATGGAGTACTGGGGAGAAAAAAGGAAAACACATGGAGTTAAGTACATCCTCCCTTTCCCCAGCACATCCCCAAATGTAAATGGTTTAGAGGACCTCTCAGGGCTCCAGAATTCTGTGCTTCTATTAAAGATTTTTTTTTTCCTCAGAATGGCAGCTTTTTTTTTCTTAGAAGAAAGCTGCTTGGTATAGTTCACAGAAATGCTAGATTTCAAATCAAGGAGGCGATGTGCTCCAGTAAAAGGAGACCAGGCTGGTTCATCAGGCAGATGAGGAAACTGAGGCAAGTGGGGTTAAATGACTTGCTCAGGGTCACACAGCTAGTGTCTGAGGTTCACATTTGAACTCAGGTCCTAATAACTCCAGGTCTGGCATTCTATCCACTGTATGACCTAAGCTCCCCTTAACAGCTGTGTGAGACTCTGAGCAAACCACCTATCTCACAGAATGACTGCAAGACTCAGATGGAAGCATCTATTACTGTTACTGTGGCTTTTAAGTGGACTAAAATCTCCAAGATCTCTAGTCTCTTTCCCATTGGCATCTTAGAGTGGAAGCACACTGAGGGTAAAGGATGTTTCCTTATTGTTTTTGTCTCTCAGCACTCAGCACAGTGCTTGGCACATAGTAAGCTCTTAATAAATATATGTTGATTTACTGGTTGAAATGAGCAAGAATTAAAAAAAAAATTAAGGAAAAAATCTTGGACTAGTGATTTCAGGGGTCTAGAGAACTCCCAAATAAGGAAACTCCATCCGTTGCCCCTCTGCAATTTACTCTTTCTATAAAAAAAAAAAGTAGCATTTTATTTTTCCTCCAATTACATATAAAAAACAATTTTTAACATTAGTTTTGTTTTTTAAGTTTTGAGTTCCAAATTCTATCCCTTTCTCCTTTCCTTCCCCTTCCTCCTTTCCTTCCCCTCTCCTCGAGATGGTAAGCAATCTGATATGTTATACATGTCAGCAATTTAGTCTTAAGCAGGGGTTCTTATCCTTCTCCATGTGTGTACTAGATGCCTTTGAAAGTCTAGGGATGCCTATGGATCTCTTCTCAGAATCAGATTCTTAAATTCATGAAATAAAATCCATGATAAACCAATAGCATAAAAAAATAGTCATCAAAGTATTTGTTTTTTGAAAGAAAATTCAGGACCCCAGGTTAAACATCTTACTTACCTAGAGCTCCTAGACCATCCAGAGCATATGCCATGCTGCATTGTGGTCCCCAGTGTTTGGAGTGGGACTCAAACCAGATCAAAATGTATTTGGGAAATAATTAACAAAATAAATAAAAATACAATAGGATATAGATAATGTTAATATGTGGTTTTCTAACTCAATATGCAGCCTGATGGTTTAGTGTCTCGGGCTTCTATCTGAGTATGACATCACTGACCTAGACCCTTGAAAAATTAGGTGATTTGTGCATGGGTCTTCTTGGTTCCAGGGTCATCCCACATTCTTTCCAGTTTGTTTTTCTTAAAAATACAAAATCTCGGAGAAATTATATGGCTTGACCAGGGGTCACATTGCCCATATGTGTCTGAAAACAGGTTTGTGCCGTGGTCTTACTGGTTCCAAGGTCATCTCCCTATGCTCTATGCCCTACTTTTGCCCAAATTTAAAACAAAAACAAAACACATACACAAAATCCCCATTCATGCCTGAGATTGAACATGAATCTCTGCACTATTCTTTTCATGTCCACCCTTTAAAATAAAACACAAACAAAAAAGGTTATAAAAATTCTATTAAATGACACAATGGGTTCTAGTGCTAGGGCTTAGGATGTGGTATCAGAAAAAACTGGATTCAAACCCCAGTTCTGACAATTACTGTGTGGCCCTGACCAAGACATAATCTCCATGAACTTCAAACTTTTTTCTAACTAAATTACAGGTCAGTGGTAGTGGTGGTGGGAGTTCCAATGAAATCACAGATACTTAAAGTAATGCCCAGTAATATAGTAAAGAGGGTGTTCTGGTTAACAAATACATATCTGAGTGATGGTTTCCAGCCATCGCGTGCGTGGTTTTCCAAAGTCTAAGGTAGTAAACAGCTGTTTCTGGTCATCTTTTATTTAATGTCCGAGGCCCGCACTATGTTGTATAGCTCAGTGCTGAAGCACAATCCAAGTGGATAAATGATAAAACTACAGTCCATAGCCCATGGGCAGGCACAATAAAATCATTGTGGATTTTATTAACTTTCTAAAAATATGGAGAGGCAGCTGTTATCTGGAGGTGGCCATGTCCAGATAATTTAGGGAAAGTCTCACACCATAAGCACTCATCCACCCATACCATACACATATATGTATGTGTGTATATATGTATATGTACGCATAAATACATACGTATATATATATATATATACATGCACATATCCATGCCCCTGGGGGGAGGGAGGATGGTTCATCTAAAGAAAACCTAGTGCTGCAAACTGTGTTAAACCTAGAGTAGGAAGAGACCTTCTAGATCACCTAGCCCAAACTTTTTTCCAACAGATTGCCAGCTTCTAGAGGTCAAGGATGCTTTTTGCCTATTTTTGTATCTGTAGCACTTAGCACATAGTAGGTGCTTAATAAATATTGCATGATTGGTTCTCATTTAATAGATTAAGGGAGGCCAAGTGATTTACCCAAGGTTGTGTAGCTAGGAAGTAAGCCCAGGTCACCCAGTCATGGAATTTCAGACATGGAAGGGTCCTCCAAGACTTCCTTATTCAACCCAGACCTGAAAATGAAATGCCTTCTATCCCAAGTCATGCCTTTATTTCATGTAAGGGGAAGCAATGACCTCCAGAGGCAGTCTATGTTGCATTTGAATGGCTCTAATTATTGAGTTAACAAAAATCAGTCTCTTACAGCTTTTCACTTTCTTGAAGATAGCCATCCTGTTTTTCCCACTGCTATTAAGTCTTCTTTTCTCCAGGATAAACACCCCCAGTTCCTTCAGATAGTCCGGGCTCTTCTGCTGATCTGTTTACTATTCTTTGGATACTCAGCAGGTTATATCAACAGCCTTCCTCAAAGGACAGTGACTCTTGCAGTCATAACCTAAGTCATGGTAGAACTCCTAGGTCCATCACTGGCCTCCTCCCTTGGACAAAACTGAGAGAAATAATACTGATCTTCCCCTCTGGACCAAGTCTATGGACTAGAACTAGGAGGAACATCACTGGTGATGATAAAAAAGGCTAGAATTAGACCTTCTAGGCTCAGCTCTCCTTAATGGCAGAAGGCAATGGTTAACTTAGATTTTGCAACTGGGCAAATGTCTCTTTTTGTTTTGGCCCTCAAACATTTCCCTTTCCCTCCCCCACTAAAGGACTGGTACTTTCTGGATTTTATTTATGACCATTTCTTCTTCTCTCTCCATTAATTTCAAGTTGAGCCACAGGGAGTTTAAATGGTCTATTATCTACCCCCTGAATCCACATTTCTTTCCGGGAGATAACCTCATTCATGAAAATGAGGTCTCCCCTAATTAATGTTGCTTTTTCTCCAGCATCTGTCTTCCTAAGAAAGAGTGGCTCATATAAGCTACAGTTTTGATCAATTGAGGGGAGATTGCCTGAACCCCATTCCAGAATGACCTCAGCTCATATGTCAGCCCCCTAGGCTGCATCACCAGTTTGAACCCAAGGTGAAGAATGGTCATTGGGCAATTACATTTTAAACATACTTTCTAGCTACAGAATAACCCTCTCTTTCTCCTGTGCTCAGCCTGTCACTCTTTTTAACCCTTTCCTTCCTCAGTAGATGTCGTGTGACGTGGCAAAGGACACAGTGAATCCAGACCCAGAAGAGAGCAATGAGTCTGAACACACAAAAAAAGACCCTTTTCTCAGGCTCCTAAAAATTTCAAAAGAGTATTTTCTAGGATCATAGATTAGGCTTATAGACCATCTAGTCCACCTCTCTCATTTCACAGGTAAGGAAATTGAGGAACAGAAAAGGTTAATGACATATCCAGGGTCACACAGCTAATAAGTATCTGAAGCATGATTTGAACCCAGCTCCTCTTCAATACCCTATCCACTGCACCAAAAACATTTTCCATACATTATCCTATTTTATCCTCACAAAAACCTGATGAGGTAGGTGACATTATTGTCCCCATTTTACAGACAAGGAAACTGAGGCAAATAGCTTAAGTGATTGTCCTGAGTCACAAGGCAAGTCAGTGTCTAAGGTGAGATTTGAATTTATGGTCCAGAGCTCTATCCACATTGCCAAAGCAACTATTAAGCACCTACAAGGTACTGTTCAGGTCACTGAAAATACAAAACCAAAAACAAAATAGCCATCGCCCTCGGGAGCTTTCCTGCTACTGGAGGGTAACAGTAAGTACAGAGCTGATTTCCTTTCAGACTCAAAAGCTTTTTTCCCATGGCCGCCATTCAATAGTGTCATTCTCTCACAGGTTTCCTGTCTTTATCTCATATATGCTTGTCATCTTTCCCATTATAATGTAATCTTCTTGTGGCCAGGGACTACTTTTTCCCTCTTGCATCCCCAGTGAGTGCAGATACTAGTGAATAGTAATTCACAAGTTTTCATAAATGCCAACTGATAGACTGTGTGAACTGTTTGCATTGCCTCTATAATCAAGAGTATAGAAGGACAGATCTGGTGATCAGAACCCAAGCTCTCCTTCTTCCTGCACCCTGGTGCTCCTCTTCCTACCTCTGCCCTCCCAGACCCTGAAATCTATGTCCTTTGCCTTGAGAAGGGGCAAGGTAGAGTACTTAAAAAAAAAAAAAGGCAGCAAAGAGACCTGGGCCTGGAGTCAGGAAGAGCTGAGTTCTAATCCAGCTTCGGCTACTTACTAGCTGTATGACCCTGGGCAAGTCACTTCACCTTTGTCTGCCTCAGTTTCCTCAACTGTAAAATAGGGGTATTAATACCTCTGTTGTTGTGAGGATCAAAAGAGATAACATGTGTAATATACTTTGTAAATGTGCTATAGAAATGCTAGTTGTTCTTAAAAAGAGCACTGACTTTGAAGCCAGAGGAACTTTGAAGTTCAAATCCTGGCTGATACTTACTGACCATGTGACCTTGGGTAAGTCACTTAGCCTCCCTAAGGGAATGGTTTTCTCCTTTATTCACTGAAGCAGTTGATCTGGACTCTGTCTGCGGTTCCTTCCAGCTCTAATGTCTATGCTTGTAACCTTTGGTAGCTGCCCTCTAGCCTTCCCTGTCTTCCTAAACCCTTTCTACTTAGCTAGACTCCTGATTCAGTTTCCCTTCCAGAAAGACTTGCCCAAATGGGCAGAAGGTAAAGCCAGCCAAGTCTGTCTAGAAAGGGGGTTGAAGGATTAGCCTCTGAGGGCAATGGATGCCAGGCATCTGACAAGGATAAGAAGAAAATGATACCTAGGGGTAAAAGATGCAGAACCAGGAGGCTGACTGCGCTGAGGGGAGCTTTTTAGCAGGCTTTCCAGTTTTGTCAAGGGTCGGCCCTGGCTTCCTAGCTCTGCTTACCAACCGATATTTAGTATGAGATAGGACGTTTGAGGATCAAACAGAGCAGATGCCATCTGAAATGAATTTATTCATTCGTGTCTGTTGGCCTGAAGCTGGGAGGCTGTGACAGTCCTCTCAAATGGAATCTGTTTCCCTGACATTCCCGGATCAGTTTCTCCTTTCTCATATTAACAGATTTTCATTTTTCATTCTGACTTGCATAGAATATGGAAGAAAAATATATATTTCTAAAGTCCCAGCAGCCAAGTGACAGGCATCATGTGCTAGATTTTAAGTCAGAAAACCTGACTTAGTCCATCTCCCTCCCCCTCATGAGAATGTTGATTCCTTCAGGGCAGAATTGTCTCGTTTTTGTCTAGATATTGTATATATTGGAAGTTCTCAAGCTTCAGCTAATAAACCCCAAATGGTGTGCTCCCTCCATAATTATTAGCTGATTTCAATTAGTCAGCTAGATTTAAATAGCTTTTAGAAACTAGCATTCACTAAATAGATAGCATTCATATAAAACATCCCCCTCCCCTCTCTTCTCCCCTCGCTAATATATATAGAGTCCAGGGAAAAGTAGAATCAAATAGTGTATGTAGCAAAGAGGTGACACATAGGTCCTGGTAGTCTACTTGCAGGAGTCTTTAAGATGTTTCCTTTAGACATGCATGGGCTAGCGCCTCTCTAGACTCTTTGTAGAGCCCTGAACTTGCCTTTCTTCATCAATGTAGTACATCCTTACCTCCTAATACAGACACTACCACCGGCCACTGCTGTCCCTCAAGACACTGCAAAAGCTCCAGTGAAAAATTCCAAATCCTCTGACCCTCTGAAGTTAACAAGATCCTCCTTGGGTCAAGGGAAAAACTAAGTCTGAGGCACTAGCACTTTCTTCCCCACCCAAGTAATTCTTGCTTAGAGTCTTGGCCAACAGTTCCACCTCTAAGCTGCTAGATGCTTAAATTCTTGATTCTGACTAACTCAGTGGTTTTACACAAGCCCCACAGGGTGTGACTAAATCTCTCATTTGGGACAGATTTCCACAGCCACATCACTCCAGTTCATCTAATAGATTTCACAGGCATACCAATGAAGCAAGGATTTTTACACATAATCTAAAGCAGGGATTCTTAACCTTAGGGATCCATAAACTTTAAAAAATGTATTGTGACAACTATTTCAGAATAATTGACTTTCTTTGTAATCTTACGATTATTTTACTTACGATTTATTTATGATTTTATTTGTGATTTATCTTATGATCACTATATCTGTTTTATTTTATGCACTTAAAAACATAATTCTGGGGCAGGCAACCTGCTTACCCTTTGATCCAGCAATACCATTACTAGGTCTATATCCAAAAGAGATCATAAAAAGGGAAAAGAAACTACATGTGCAAAAAATATTCACAGCAACCCTTTTTGTGATGGCAAAATATTGGAAATTGAGAGGATACCCATCCATTGGGGAATGGTTGAACCAACTGTGGTATATGAATGTAATGGAATACTATTTGCAATAAGAAATGATGAACAGGCAGAATTCAGAAAAACCTGGAAAGACTTGTACAAACTGATGCAAAGTGAAATGAGCAGGACCAGGAAAACATCGTGCATAGTATCAGCAGCATTGTCTGTTGATCAGCTGTCAATGACTCAGCTCTTCTCAGCAACACAGTGATCCAAAACAAGTACAAAGGACTCGTGAAAGAAAATGCCATCCATGTCCAGTTAAAGAACTGTTGGACTCTGAATGTAAATCAAAGCATATTTGTTTCACTTACTTTATTCTTTTTCATGTTTTTTTGTTTTGATCTGTTTTTTCTTTCACAACTGTGACAAATATAGAACTATGTTTTACATGATAGTACATGTATAATCTATATAAAATTGCCTGCCATTTTTGAAAGATGGGAGGGGAGAGAGGAAGAAAAATTTGGAACCCAAACTCTTGTAAAAACAAATGCTAAAAATTGTCTTAACATGTAATTGGGGAAAATACTACTAAAAATTTTAAAAATAAAAACATTATTCTGAGAAGTTCATAGCTTTCACCAGATGCCACCCAGGGGTTCTAGCTCACAGAAAAAGGGGAAGAAACCCTAGACTGAAGATTATAGTTGATTGATTGATTCAATAGAGAGGTCTAGGGCTTATTCACACTTAGTGACCAATTAAAATGTGCTGTCATCTGGTTAAGGTATCAGGTATAGCATCTTGCCACTTTAAGTGTGGTGAAGGCAATTTTCTAGGCTGACCTTCCCTCCCACATCCACTGTTAACTTTTGTCTCCGCAGCACCTCATATAATGCCTGGTACACAGTAGGTACTAAATCAATGATCCTTGAATTGAATAGAAAGGAAAAAAATACATAGGACATCCCAGTGCACTAATCCCCAGCTTAAGCTCTCTACCAGGTCAGTTTTCTGTCCTCACAGCAGTCACTGCCTCTCCTTCCATGCCTCCATCCTCACAGCAGTCAGGTTGGCTTCCAACTACTCCCATGCTACATTCAACAGATAGCCTGACTACTTCCTGACACTCCGAAATGTCCTCTGTGAAATGGCAATTGATCACCTTTCCAGCTATCTTGGCAGTAGTAAGTAATGGTGAAGGAATCATCTCAAGACCACAGCAACTCTTTGTCTTTTTTTCTCTCTGTCCCATAGTTCCAAGCTCCTGACAGTGAGAACCAAGAAGATACAGATAATAACAGGTAAGGCAAGGTACAGGCAATGAAACAGAAATCAGGCAATCCACATGTACCAAAAGACCTTGGCAAAACAACATTACCAGAGGGATGTTATAACACCAACAAGTAGACAAGATGGCAGGGGTGGGACACTGTGTTGCTAAGCAAAGTATTTGAACATCAGTTATGGGACACCATAACTCTTGATACTTAGGACCAAGTTCTCTTCTAACCATGAAGGGTGTCATGCACTTCCTGTAGGGGCAGGAGCCAATTCTAGGTCAGAGACAGCCCAGAACCCACAGGACAATTAAGTGGCTGCACCTTTCTAGAAGAGAGAGTGAGAAAGTGGACAGAAGGGCCAATTGAGACATAGGCATTCAGTTAGTAGCTTGGATGACCTCTCCATCACTTAGCATCTCTCACTGCCAATTTCCCTTCTTCATTTTATTTGTTCCAGTCCTTGCTCTTGATTCAGGCTGAATTTATTCTGTCTTTAATTCATGCCATTATACTTTAACTTATTCAGTTTCCCAGACCTCCTTGTCTTTTACAAAGCCCTCCCTTTCAGTCACTTTGGGCTCATCTGTATTATGGCAGCCATCTCTTAACTGATTCGATGTTGACTTTCTAAAACCTCCATTTGTATCTCACACAAACAAGAGGTTTATGTATAGCATAGGGGCAAAGAAGGAGATCTAGGGTTGAAAGAGACTCAGAAGATATCTGGCCCAATCCCTTCATTTTACAGATCAGGAAACTGAGTCCCAGAGAGGGAAAGTTACTTAACCAACAGCAAGTACTTCATGAGTATAAGAGCCAGGTTTGAATTCAGGTGCCCGGGCTCCACATTCCATGCTCTGTCTGCTATACTGTACCATGCTATTTTGTGGATGAAACCATGCTGTATGAGATGCATCACATTAATTCGTGATCGTTCATGGTAATAAACAGAAGCCAGCTGAAATAGTAAAGGCCAGATATCTCTCCAGCTTCTTTTAGCCTTTCCCACCAAATTCAGCCAGAGGTATTGGCAAGAACTAAAAAAAAAAAAAAAATGGTCTACATTGCCGCAGGAAGCCAAGGAGATGTTAACCTAGCCTGCAACCTTTGCAGAGCCCAGAAGAGGGCACACAAGCCTGGCTTGTCGTGGAGGCACAGATGCCACACCCTTGACAGAGATTTCCTGGGCAATTAACAGATGGTCAACACAGCCAACTTCCTCAACCAAAGCCCCATCACTTCAAGCATAGGATATAGTGCAAGGGGGTGCCCAACCAACCATGAAACCGAGGTGGACTGTAGGATTTAGAAATGGAAGGAACCTTAGCTTTCAAGCAATAATTAAGCAATGAACCTGGCACTGTGCTGGGCACTGGGGAGACAAAGAAAAGCAAAACCTGGTACCTGCCCTCAAGGAACTCATGTTGTAGTGGGGGAGATAAAATGAAAAAAAGTGCAGTCCTGCTATATGTAGATGGAAAGTAATCCCAGAGGGTATGATAGTGATAATAATGATAATTAACATTTATGTAGCACTTACTATGTGCTAGGCATGGTACTAAACACTTTACAGTTATTATCTCATTTGATCCTGGCAATAACTGAGGTAGGTGCTATTATTATCTCCATTTTACAGATAAGGAAACTGAGGTAAACAGAGGATAAGTGACTTACCCAGTGTCACACAGCTAGGAAGTGCCTGAGGTTAGATTTGAACACGTCTTCTTGGCTCCAGGCCAAGAACTCTATCTGCCACATAGCTGTTATGGGAAGGAACTAGCAATAGAAAGGATCAAGAAAATCACCCCCCTTTCCAAATTTCACTCCCAGTTCCCCAGGCTTACAAACCTAGGTGTCATGTTGGACTTTATATTCAATCTGTTGTCTACACCTGTCCATTTTTACCATCGTTAGCATCTCTCAAACATGCCCCCTTCTCTCCTCTGACACTGCTGTGACCACCCTTTGGGCTCTGTCCTGGGCATCTTCCACAGCAGTGGTAAAGATGTTTGGCAAGGGCACTGCCACACAAGGGCTCCTATCATGACATGGAGGTCATTGTAGGTTCTTAAAGGTGAAGCTGGTGGAATACAAGCTTTGGGTAGATTCTACCAAGTGGTAAAGCTTTTTGGCTTTGAATGTGGTTCTAGTGACAGAGTTTATCTACTGCCCAAGGTCCAGCCTTCTTAAGAATGAAGAGGCTTCTTATCAGCAGACTAGCCTCTCAGAGATGGATTCTTTGGCCATGGAAACCCTTAAAAGGCATGGCCAAAAGTTCCATACCCCAGCTCATGACAGGAGAATACCTTTAAGAAACAAAAGAAGGGCATGGCTCATGGAATAAGAATAATTGACTGATTGTTGTCTGTCCTTCCTTCTCCAGGAACACCAATGACATCATGAGGGTGATATCTTGCTTGGTGAGTGAATTGGATCTAAGTGAAGTAAAGCCTTCAGCCTCACTGTCCTCCAGAGTTATCAAAGTCCAGTGGCAAGGCAAAAGTCAGGAGGATTGGTGATGACCCGGGTGACTTTGGCCTCTCTAAATCAAGATCTTTCCCAAGCCTCAATTTGCCTGAGGCAATGGCCATTCCAGGGGTAAGGGCTACGTGAGAATAATAAGAATTGCTAACATTCATACAGTGACTTAAAGTTTCTAAAATGCCTTCCATATATGATCTCCTTTGACTATTAAGAATGCTATACCAGAGGCCATGTCTATAACCTATGGCACTTCTCTATGGCCATCCTGAACTCTTGGTACCTCAACTGAAGTATATTGACCTTGTCTTTGGGCAGCCTAGAAAAGTGGAATGAGCACTGATTATAGAATGAGGATATCTGCATTCATGTCCCAGCTCCAGTGCATGCTACCCCTCTAGTCCTGAGCAAATCAGCCTTCCTGGGCCTTGGTGCCCATATGGAAAATGGGAGGGTGATGGTGATGGTGAACTGGATCCTTCCAGATCAATATCCCAATCTTTTGATTGGTCCTTTCCGCCCCAACCTAACATCCCTCCATCATCTCTGATTCATAGTTCCTGGTTTTTACTTCAGGTCTGGTTCCTCCATTTGGTCTTCACTCCTTCTTCTAGCCAACCAGCCCCTCTCTCCCTCTCTCTTTGTCTCTCTCTTTCTGTCTCTCTCTCTCTCTTTCTCTGTGTGTGTCTCCCTTTCCCTCCCTTCATCTCTCCCTTTCTCTCTTCCTCTCTCTCACTTTCTCCCTCTCCCATCTCCTTTCCTCCCTCTTCTCTTTCTCCCTTCTCCTCCTCCTTCTCCTTCTCCTTCTTCTTCTCCTCCTTCTCCTCCTCCTCCTTCTCTTTCTCCTCTTCTTCCTCCTCCTCTTCCTCCTTCTTCTTCTCTCTCTCCTATACTGAAAAAAAGTTTAATAGCTTATAGATCATTGAGAAGACAGCTACAGATAACAGCCTTGTCCCACATAGCCCTAAACACAGGTGGGACGAGAACTGGATTTGAGAAAAAAAGACGTGGGTTCAAATCTCAACTCTGCTGCCTATAAGTCATTTTAAGACTCTGAGCTTTAACTTCATCATCTGTGAATAACAAATGAGGAGATCACACACAGTAATAGCCAAGGTCCTTTATGTACCCCTATATGCTAGAATCATGTCTTCTGTGGAACCAGGAGCTGAAGATGCGCGTTGAACTTGGCCCTACACAAAGAGGCAGGAAGGATGAGGAATAACCTGGATAATTATATACGGTGAAACAGCCTCTGAATAATGTAGAGTTGATTGAACGTCTTTTTCAGTAATGGCAACTCCTTTGACCTTTCTGTATCCAGGAATCTGCAAAGACTTAACTGCACATAGACTGTTTGGATCTCAGATAAAGATACTAGTATACTATGTTACTGTTCTGGTACGTTGTATGGTATGGTATTACTCAGCGTAACAGATGGAGTTGGGAGTTAAAAAAAAAAAGAAAAAAGCTAGCAGCAAATACCTTACATCTATGTATAATTGAGCCAAATATGACCCTCAGCCAATTCAATCACAAACATCAATTCAACTAGAAATGATAAGGAACCAAAATAAATTTGAAAACTAATCCCATTTGCCAAGGTAGCATATGCGTTTGCAATGATTCTCAGCAAGTCCATGGCTGGTGTACACAAATATTGTGTTAAGCCTCTCCTCCTAATAGCTCACTTCTCACATGCTCTTCAGAGGAAAAATGTGACGCTAATTTAAGGTGACTTACTTATCCTGCTCAGCACATAAATAAAAAAAAATAGTTGAGAATCCAGAACATGACAGAACGCCCCTTTCACGACTAATTAAGTGCTTTTAATTGGCAATTCAATCGGCAGACTGTACATTCTGGGCCAGGGAGAGGAGGACAGCACAGACCTTTGGTGTTTCAAGAAAGAGGAGATTGTGGGGCCAGACAATTGCTTTATCCTATAGGATCCAAGGCGTGATGGTCCGCACAGAGGACAAATTATAGACTATCAACACATCTGGGAAGAAATTAGACCAGACCAGGGCAAATACTAGAGGGTCTGTTCATGATTATAAAATGTCATTTAGAAAGATGTTTACATTGTTAATTAAGCCATGAAGCTGATAACTGCTTAGCTGTAAATTGTGCTAATCACCCCAGTGCCTGAGAAGGCTTCCTACTTCGCCAGATCAATGGGTTCCTTTTATGATAATCATCCAGGGTGGTGGGGGATTGCTTGGCTCACAGCAGCTGGGGCCACTATGCTAGGGCCTCTTCCGAATCACACCACCCCGTGTTACAGGATGAACAACCAAATCCTTTTGAGAATCTTTTCTGTGAATTACTTAAAGACATAAGACAAGAGCTAGAACCCTACAAGGGCTGAGATCTCATTGCAGTGTGGGAAGCTGGAGCTGAATGAGGCTTCCTCGGGGGATCAAAGGAAACCCTGTAGGGAGGTGGATGAAAAGCTAGGCGTAGGGTCAGGAAAGCCTGCATTTCAATGCTGCCTATGACCCTTAAGTTCATAGGTTTTAAGCTGGAAGGAGCCTTACCAATGCAAGTACAACCCTTTCATTTTATGGATAGAAAACTGAGGCACAGAGGGAGTTTAAGTGATATACATCACCTTGGCAGAGTTGGAATTCAAATCTAGGTCCTTTAGGACCACCCACTAAGTGTGTAGCAAAATTTTGGTTGTTATTGCAGATAAAAGCTATAGATAATTTTGCTCAATATAAATTGTATTTATTCCCACACACTGTATGATGTATTCACAAACTGAACAAAACCTGCCTATTACACATGTAGCCTGAATAGTCTCTGAGGGTCCTTATCTCCTGCTAGCAGTGACAAATGAAATCACCAAAGCAAGGCTACCTGCAACTTCTCATCAAGGTTTTAGGGGTACCTTTGGGGGATTTGGAGTTCTTTTCTAATGTAATTGGCTCACACTCCTCCTACTCCAGTGTGTTTTTCCCAATATCAATCACCAGTTACAGTTAATATCTCCTCAGTATCATCAGTACCATTTATTAGCACTCTGACATCATTCAGCCAACTGATATCAATTGACTTTTACAAGAGAGATATTTACTGAGAAGTTATAGCATCAGAAGAAGTGTGAACATGTTCTCCCAAAATGGGCTTGGCTACTCAGGAATTTGGGCGAGGGCTCCAATTCTTGGATTCTTGGTCCTCTCCCAAATTTTCCAAGCTTACAAGGTTGCATCTGACTTCCATTCTTTTTTATTTTGGGGGGGGATAGGGGTGAAGCAAATAGGGGGAAATGATTTGCCCAAGGTCACACAACTAGAGTCTGAGGCCAGCTTTAAACTCAGGTCCTTCTGACTTCAGGGCTGGTGCTCTATCCACTGCACCACCTAGCTTCCCCCTGCCCCATTCCATTTTCAATATTCTTTCACCTAAGGCAGAGGAGAATAAACACAGGAGGGACAGAAATAACAGCAGGTCCTCCAGGTCATGGCTTCAAGTGGACCTAAGTGGAAAAGGGAAGGAAAGGGAATAAGCATTTTTAAATGACTACTGTGTGCCAGGAACTGTGCCAAGTACTTGTCTCATTGGATCTTCCCAACAACTCTAGGAGGCAGCTACTATTGTGACCTCTGTTTTATAGATGATGAGACTGAGGTGAAGTGACCTGCCCAGAGTCACACAGGTAATAAGTGTCTGAGGTCAGATTTGAACTCAGGTCCTCCTGACTCCAGGGCCAGTGCTCTATCCACTGTACCACCTAGCTGCCTCCAAACCTCAATTTTAGTTACAGCTCTACCACTTACCTTGGATGAGTCACTGGGTCTGGAGTCCAAAAACCTGGGTTCAAATGGCTACTCTAACACTTTTGAATTATGTGACCTTAGGCAAGTCACTCGTTTCTCCAGGTCTCAGTTTCCTCATCTATAAAAGGAAGTGGTTGGCCTTTTTTACCGTTGACATTTGATGCTCTCTGATCCCTGCTCAATATTTCTTGCAGGACATTTTCTTGAACCAGGAGGGTGGGCTGAGTGGTTAGGGCAGCTTTGTAGAGGAGGAGAGGCTGGTAGAAGGGTTAGCAGAGTAGGGAGGAAAGGGCATAGCAAAGTCCTACAGAGATTGGAATTTGTAGAGCCCTTCACAGAAACAACAAGTAGATGTGGACAGTCTGAGCCAAAGGACTATAGAGGGGATTAATAGTTGATAAGTTGGTCCTTGGACTCCTGGCTTTTGGTCACAAGCTGGAATTGAAGAAGGAAAGGGTCCCAGGTTCCCTCTTGTCACTTTTCTGCTATGAATCTCCACCCCCTGCTCTTTCCCTGATTTGGGTCTTAAATTAAAATAAGGAAATAAAGCTAAGAGTTCCTCACAGGCAACATGAAAGGATTGGACTAGGTCACATGTGGTCCTCTAGGTACTCAAGTGTGGCCCTTTGACTGAATGCAAACAAGGCTATGTAGGGCCCTCTTGGTCCTCAAGTGCAGCCCTTTGACTGAAGGCAAACAAGGCTCCATGTGGCCCTCTAGGTCCTCAAGTGTGGCCCTTCACATGAGGTCCTCTAGGTCCTCAAGCATGGCCCTTCACATGGATCCTCTTGGTCCTCAAGTGCAGCCCTTTGACCGAACTCAGACTTCATGACCTAAAGGGCCATGTGTAGCCTCGTTTGGATTCCATCAAAGTGCTGCACTTAAGGACCTGGAGGGCCACGTGTGGCCTCGAGGCTACAGGTTCCCCAGCCCTGGACTAGATGAGCTCAAAGACCCCATCCAGTTCTCTTATTCTGTTACCCCATGATCTCACTCAGACTGTGATTGCGCACATAACTGCTTCCACTGTTGGCAGCGCAGACAAAGTCAAATGGACAACATAAGAAGACAATTCATCAATTCAGCCCAAATGATCTTCCCTCTAACTGAATTAACCAACTGTGTGACTGAGCTGACTGATCGATTCAGAGCAAATGATTGAATGGCTCCTGTGCCCTGGTACACTCAGCTTCTCTGCACTTCAGGTGTGATCTGGGCAACAGGTGGGGCTACTGGAAGCATAAACCCATTCCTAGGGCAGCTGGGCCAGCCCGTAGTTATCCACAAAGAATGGGGCAGAGCGCGGATGAGTGAGAGCCTCTCCCCAACCCTTCAAGGTGAAGCCTAAGTGCCACCTCATGCATGAGTCCTCCTTTTCTGATTCCCAAGTTCTTATATCCTCATATCCCACTTTAAGAATTACTTTGTAGTTGGTACAGTGAATTGAATGCTGGACTTGGACTAAGGAAGACCTGAGTTCAAATTTGATCTCAGATACTCTCTGTATGACCCTGGGCAAATCACTTAACCTCTGTTTGCCTCAGTTTCCTCAAATGTAAAATGGAGATAATAACAGCACCTACCTCACAGGGTTGTTGTGAGGATTAAAGAAGATGTTTGTAAAGTGCTTTGCAAACCTTAAAGTGCTATTATATATGTGTGTGTGTGTATATATTCTAGCTGTTATTATTATTATATCCACTAAGGCTTTGGGGACACCCTGTACTTTGTAATGAGTTCTCTGTATCTGTGTTGTTTCCCTCCAGTAGAATGTACGTTCTTTGAAAGCAGGCACTGTTTAATTTTTGTTTCATAGTCTTATAAATTTAGAGTATGAGGGGCCCTGATAGATCATCCAGTCGAATCCTTTCATTTTATAGATGAGAAAACTAAGACTCAGAAAGATGACTTGCCTGAGGTCATACAAGAAGTAAATGGTATGTGTTTGGTGAAGACGATCTTGAATCCAGCTCCTCTGGTTTCAAGTACAATGTTCTTTACCACTGTCTTCTTGAACTTCCAATGGTACCTGAAACAGAGTAGATGCTTGATGAATATTGTTGAATTGAATAAAATCTAATTATAATCTCAGGCTCATTTCAGCCCATAGTTTCAACCTGCTCGCTTGCTAAGAAACACTCTCAGCAGAAATGACCTTACTTGAAATTTGCCTTCTGTCCCTTTTCCTGATCGTCATTCTTTGCTAGATCTTCTAATAAACAACAGTGGGAGAGAATAGAAGGAAGGAAGAGGAGGCTCAAGGGACCTGGGATAAAACATTTGTAAGGTGTTGATCTGGGGAATTCACAATTGATTGAATGAAAAGATGCATAATTGGGACAAGGGGCAGAGGGAATCAGAGAGACATTTTTCTGTTGGCTGTGTTCATGTCCTCTAGTGCCTTTCTCCAGGGTCAGAGGGAACCCCCACATGGGATTCAGAAGTACAGAGTCTTGTTAGGAAAGCTACCCCAAAGCAAAAGGACAGATCAGCTCACCCTTCCCCTTGGACTTCCTCTTCACCTTCCGTTGCAAAGAAGACAGACCAATGAGTAGCAAAGCAAGCCTGTGTTTATTTGGGTTTTTGGAGGGGATGGAAGGGCACTGTGCCTATGTTCAATCTCTTTCCTCCCTTTCCTCTCTCCCACTAAGACATGGTTGTTACATGTGTTCACCCACTTTTAAACAAGAGTCAACATCTAGAGATGTTGATATTTTTTCCTTGAAATGGAAAAAAAATGGATTTTTTCCAGTCCAAGAGATGGGAGAAGCCAGGGCATTGACAGAGCTCTTACAGAAGCACATGGCCAAAGCAGATATGTGCTTGCTTGCATGTGTCCTGAGAAGAGAGAGAGCATCTGAAAGACGACTTCCTCAGCCCAAGGGTTAGCAATGGCTGGGTCACTGGTTAATGTCTTTTTTTACCTTGGCCAATGAAACAAATCTTTATGTATTATTATTTTTTTAAAAAATACATAATATCCCCAGGAAAACACAGAAACCCAAGCACAGTACATGAATTTCTAATTTACTGCCTTGTTTAGAGGTACAGGAACCATTGGTAGCATGCAACACAGTGAGGAAAGATGGTAAAGAAGAATATGCATTTATGTACCAGGCATTGTGCTAAGTATCTATCAGATCCTTACACCAACCAACTCTAGGAATTAGGTGCTATTATGACCCCCATTTTACAGTTGAGGAAACTGAGGCAGACAGCAGTTAAAGTGAATTACCCAGGTTCACACAGCTAGTAAGTGTCTGATGCGGGATTCAAACTCAGGTCTTCCTGACTCCATGTCAAGTGCTCCATCTATTGCATCACCTAAGAGAAAACCTCAGACTCCAACAACCAAATTGTTTCAACCTTCTTTCTGGCTTATCTGCTATCTTCTCTGCCCAACGGACCAATTTAACCAGGCTATAATAGCATTGAGTGCAGTACAGCATGGATCTGCTCCTGCCCTACTAGATATGTTTGAAAGCTCTGAGCATCCTCCTGGGTGTCCTGATCCAGCTGAGATTCTCTATCTCCATGTTTCTTCTGAATTGTTACTATGTTTGAATAAATTTTAGTTTTTTTCATTCTTAACAAACACTGAATAAAACGATCATTTCCATATGCACAATATAACAGAAAATGCAGATTGTATATAAAACAATGAATCTATATTGCATACAGTTTGCTTTTCCTTCAAGTATGTAATAAATTTAAGATGAAACTTTCAAAATGTCCTATTTGCCTATGTTTTTCTCCAGACTTCCTTCTGTTCTCTTCTTTGCATTTAAAAAAAAAATGCATTCGTGCTGGTTAATGTCTTACAAAAGTAGTCCACTCAGTTCAATGGAAAGGTCAAGAGTTTCCAAGCTCAAGGGTTTCCCAGTTGAAGAATGCAAGGATCAGACTTTCTGGGGAAAGAGAAGGAGATTTCCTTATAGAGTGTGCCTTAGAGAAGGAGGAGAATTATGCACATAATTCCTGAGTAGCATCCCCCTTGGAGAGCAAAACCAAGATATTATTTGGACAAAAACTGGTCCTACAGGAAGAAGATTGCTTATTCAGTAACCTCCCAAAGTACATCTGTCTTCTGGGAGAGTCTAAACCATAGAGCGGTACTATAAGTCCTAGAGGAACTATGGATGATTCTCTGGAAATTTCTTCAGAACGCTGAGGAATTAATAGCAACCCCAAGTTCAGTCCTCTTTTGGAGGTTGGGGGAACTGATTAAATACTCAAATTGTTTCTTGTGTTTCTATATCTGTTCATTTGTGAATATTCTGTGAACTGAAATACTCAATTTGCATTTGCTACCTTGAGCACTTATATAGGATTCAGTGGCCCCACATAACCCACATTTGAAGAAATATAAGCTTTACTTTGAAGATTTTCTAGAGAAATTCCAGGTAGGAACAGTGAGCTAAAGAAAGAAAATGCCCATTCTTGAATGAAATGACCTTCAGACTCCAGAATCATGGTCATAGATTTAGAGCTGAAGGAAACCACTCCCCCAAACCCCTGTTTTGCAAGAAACTGAGGGCCACAGAGGTTAAATGACTTGCCTAAGGTCATACAGTTTAAAGGTGGGATTTGAACCCAGGTCCTCTAACTCCAGAATCAGAGAAGGAAAGGAGTTAAGTTAAAGGGACTCAAGACTTATGACAGGGAGCATGGTACAATAGAAAGAGAAGTGGAGTTGATGGAAACCTGTGTTTAAATGCCATCTTTGAAACTTAGAAGTAGCCATGGACAACTGTAGTCTCAGTTTTCTTATCTTTAAATCCTAAATTGTATTTCTAGAACTAAAAGTGACCTCAGGGGCTATTTAGTCCAATCCAGTAGTAGAGAATCTCTGACCCATGGGTTCTGCCTTCTGAACAGTCCAAGTTTTACAGAACAAATCCTTTTATTAAAGGGATTTGGGCTGTGAAGTTTGGATTCAGTCAAAGAGCTATACTTGAGGACCTAGAAGGACACCCGTAGCCTTAAGGCTGCAGTTTCCCCACTCCTGATCCAATCCCTCATTTTACAGTAGTAGACTCTCTCTGAAGCTAAATTTCCCAATTCTTACTCATACTGACAGGTTAGACTCCCAGAGAATGTAAGTAAGCTACTTTTCCCAGTAGGAGTCCAGGGATCCTTTCCAAGGGGTTGGTGTCGTTTTATCAGAATCATTGGAATAGCTAGGTGGTGCAGTGGATAGAGTACCAATACAGGAGTCAAGAGGACCTGAGTTCAAATCTCACCTCAGACACTTAACACTCACTAGCTGTGTGACCTTGGACAAGTCACTTAACCCCAACTGCCTCATCCTGGGTCAACTCCAGTCATCCTGATGAATAGATATTCACTGGATTCAGATGGCTCTGGAGGAGAAGTGAGACTGGTGACCTGCACAGCCCTTCCTCACTCAAAACAAAGTCAAGTGCAAGTCATGTCATTATTTCTCTGATGGCATGGTCTTCTTTGGCAATGAGGAACAAACACACACATCAGAATCATTCATGAGCCCCCATCTGGTATTCCTCCTAATACTGATTAACCAGTTGACATCAATTGTCAGTAAGCATTAATTAGTTTGAGAAAGGAACATTTACTGATGTGGGTTAGTAAGAACAGTTTGTACAAATTGTTCTTGGCTCTAGCTTCCTATTCTAGGGACACTGCTCCTGGTGATTATGGGAAGTCTGAATCTTTGACCTTTTGGAATTCACAAAGTCATTATCTGATCAAGACAGTCTCTCTCTCTCTCTCTCTCTCTCTCTCTCTCTCTCTCTCTCTCTCTCTCTCTCTCTCTCTCTCTCTCTCTCTCTCTCTCCCTCTCTCCCCCCACATCCCAGCCCCTACCCAACAATTCCCTGCCAGGTGCTTAGGTGGAGCTGTTCTACCACAAGGCCAACCTGTTATTGGCATTCTCTTTTACCCAAGCCCCACCAGCCAGGAATGATTCTCTTGACCAATTACAAGACATTTACTGGGTGGAGTCATTTGCTTTCATTCAGGTTGTCCTTAGTTTACCTTTTGATTTATTGGTTCAATAAAGGCTGGAAATTGTTCACACCTAGTTTACCCTTTTGATTGATTGATTCTGTAACTCAGAGATATTCTCACTTGATTAAAGTGTCAGGACATAAAACAACTTGTTACATTAACTGAAGTTAAGGAGGAAACTGAGGCCAAGGGAGTTGAAGTGATTTGTCCAAATTCAAATAGAGCACTGGTCCTGGAATAGGACCTTTCTGAGTTCAAATCCAGCCTCAGATACTTAGTAGTTATGTGTCCCTGAGCAAGTCACTTAACCCTGCTTACCTCAGTTTCCTCATCTATAAAATGACCTGGAGAAGGAAATGGCAAACCATTCTGGTATCTTTGCCAAGAAAAACCCAAATGGGGCTTCAGAGAGTCAGATACAACTGAAAAGCAATGGGACAAATCAGAGATGCTTCAAATCCACGTTCTCTCACCCAAGAGCCCATTCTTCTCCCACTGTATCACACTGAGAAGCTGGTCTGGGAGGGACCTGGGTCCTGGTTTACATAAAAATGGAATTTAACATTGAGAATTGGCTACATTTGAACTTTAAGTAGAGATCCCAGAGAGGGCTCTGAGCTAAAAAGTGGGGAAGGGGAGAGAGGAGAGAGATAGAGTTGCACAATTTGGGTTAGAAAACAGTTGGGATCCTGGCTCTTCATATGAAAAACAGAGTTCCTTCTGTGCAACTCTGCATGGGCTCTCTGTGCTTTTTATAGGTAGCTTCCCTTCAGAAGCTGAAACTACTGGCCCAGTGTCTCCATCCCATTAATGGGCTCTGGGCTGGGGCCAACTGGTTGAGTTGTTTCAACCTTTGATGTGTAAACTAATCATCTGTCATTGTGCTCTAATTAAACCTAAGGCTGCAATGGATGGATTTGCTGTCAAGGGGGCCAAGGTCCCTCTCACATTGGCAGTGGATCAGGGCAGTCTCTCGTTGAAAGCAGCTCAGTCCCAGGAGGGCAAAGAACTCTGGAATCCTGAGGACATGAATAAGAAAAAAGATGGAAAGCAAGGGGAACAGGCCAAGGCAAAATGCAGAGATTTCTCCAAATAGTCATTCTCTGTGAGGGGCTGATTTCCAGGAGAGAAGAGGATCCCAGTCCCCACATCAAGACCTAACAACAAGAGGTCAGGCCTGGACTACTGCCTCCCTCCCAGTCCAGTCTGCCATGGGAACTGATCCTGGGACATACAGCTAATCACAGCAGCCAGCTGACCAAAGCCTTTTCAACATGCAACTCAGACTGCCAAGGCACATGGGTCATTTCCATCAGCAGCACTCACAGTAGAGCAAAAGGGCTATGGCTCTGGCATCAGAAGGCTAGAAGTGGTACCCCACCCCCTCCTGGATCATTATCTGTGTGTCTCGAGACAAATCACTTAACCTGGTTGGGAAACCTGTGGCTTTGAGGACACATGTGGCTTCCTAGATCTTTAAGTGCTGCCTTTTGACTTTTACTTAGAGGATTTGTTCAGTAAAATTTGGATTCAGTCAAAAGGCTTCACTTAAGCATCTAGAAGACCACATGTGACTTCAAGACCACAGGTTCCCCACCCTTGACTAACCTCTTTTTTTGAAGCTGAGTAGCCCTATAGAAAGGGGGTTAGAGTCCAGTCAAAGGCCCTTTATTCAAATCTTTCCTCTCCTGCTTACTTAGTTTCCTGTGTGACCTTGGATAGGTCACTGGGTCTCAGTTTCCACTTGTATAAAATAAGAGCCTTGGACTAGATGACCTCAGAAGCCCCTCTGCTGCAAGATTTCTGATGCTACATTCTTATGAGTCAAAACCAGATGGTCATTTGGGCAGAGAGAGCTATTCCAGGGCTCTTAGATAAAAAGAAATTCCAAGAAAAGTAAAAATCCAGCTTGTAATTCCTGTAGTCCAGCTGAAAAGGGGGTGCTTCTAGGTCTGTGGAAGGGATCTGGGTGCAGGATATCATAAAAGTCCAGCCTGGAAGAAAAGGTGAAGTGTGAGCTGGGGTACAGTCAGGATGGCAAGGTCTAAGTCTCAGCTCCTCCATTAATTCTTTGTGCCCTTGGACGAATGACTTCAGCTCTCCCAACTTCCTCAATTAGAAAAAAATTACAAGGTTGTTGATCTCTCAGCCTCTTGCTTGGCAAAGGACAGTTAGAATAGAGGCACAGATAATAGAATATTGGATCTGGAACCAAAGAACCTGGATTCAAATCCTAACTCTTCTACTTAGTATGTCTAAGGCCTTGGGCAACAACTTCCTGGAGTTGTTACCTCTGGAAAATAGGTAGTTTTTACCTCTGGAAAATGAGAGGGCTGAGTTGAAGTGTTTCTGAGATCCCTATCAGCTCCAGATCCAGCATTCTACATACCTGTGACCAGGGGAACAGTCTGATGAGATAAAAAGAACACTAGATTGGGAATTGAAAGTACTAGCTGGGTGACCTTGGGAAATTCACTTACATCTTCTCAGTCTTGGTTTCCTCATCTGTAAAATGGAGATAATAATAGTACCTGGGGAAGATTAAATTATAGAATGAAAAGCATTCAATTAACTCATTTTAATAACTTTGTTAGTTATTATTATTATTAGAGGGAAACTCTGGGACTCCCATCACAGAGCCCAAGCTGTCCTGTTTGGTGCCCATAATATCTAGTCAGTCCCAGACATGCTTTACATTTTACCTTTGCTGACTTCTCTTGCCTATTACCCCACTCTCTGAACTACTTAACCTTGTCAGTCCTACCTGCTGGTACCTCTGTTCTCCTCCCTTCCTCTTCCCTCCTCTCCTCCCCTCCCTTCCCCTCTCCTCTCCTCTTCACTTCTTCCCTTCTTCCTATCCTCTTCTCCTCTCCTTTCCTTCTCATCTCTTCCTCTCTTCTCCTCTTTTCTCCCCTCTTCTATTTTTTTCCCTCTTCTACTCATCTGCTTTGACACTCAAATAAAATCAATAATGCCACTGCTACTGGAAAAAGAGTACCAATTAATTGCCCTAGTGCTTCACTCATCATCCCTTTGACTTTCCAAGCCAACCCCACCCACCTCCCCAGACCACTCAGTCTCCTATATGAGTTGTCTCTCAATTAGAATCTAAGTTCTAATACAGAACTCAAGGGAGTCCTTTGAAGATAGAAATAGCCACTCTTTTGTATTTGTATTGCAAGTGCTTAGCACATAGTAAGCCCTTAATAAATGATTTTTTAAGTTAATTCATTCTTTTTTTCTTTTTCTTTTTTCTTTTTTTCTTTTCTTTCTTTTTTCTTTTTTTTTACCAAATTCAATGTGATTCTTAATATGGAAATCCTTTGGCACTTCCATCTTTTCTCTTTCCAGTCTCAATCACGTCCTTTGGTCTCCCAGCCCCATTTCACTTACCTTGGATCTGGACTTAATGATTATATTACCTTATTATTATCCACATTTGTAGGCTATTTGAACTTTAAAAAAAAAAACTTAATTTAGTCTGTACTAAAAGAAGAAGCCCAAATGTTAGCTTGGATCATTTGTCCTGGATAATCAAGATTGGTTAGCTTGAAAATGGACCATTATGGTCAAAGGATATGAACAGGCAATTTTCAGAGGAAGAAATTAAAGCTATCTATAATCATATGAAAAAATGCTCTAAATCACTATTGATTAGAGAGATGCAAATCAAAACAACTCTGAGGTACCACATCACACCTATAAGATTGGCAAACATGACAGAACAAGAAAATGATAAATGCTGGAGAGGATGTGGGAGAGTTGGAACACTAATTCATTGTTGGTGGAGCTGCGAGTGCATCCAACCATTCTGGAGAGCAATTTGGAACTATGCCCAAAGGGCTACAAAAATGTGCATACCCTTTGACCCAGCAATATTGCTACTAGGACTATATCCCCAAGAGATCATAAAAATGGGAAAGGGTCCCACATGTACAAAAATATTTATAGCAGCACTCTATGTAGTTGCCAAAAACTGGAAGTCAAGGGGATGTCCATCAATTGGGGAATGGCTGAATAAATTATGGTATATGAATGTAATGGAATACTATTGTGCCATAAGAAATGATGAACAAGAAGACTTCAGAGAGGCCTGGAAGGACTTATATGACCTGATGCTGAGTGAAAGGAGCAGAACCAGGAGAACTTTGTGCACAGCAACGACCACAGTGTGTGAGAGTTTTTTCTGGTAGACTTGGATTTTTGTAATAACGCAAAAACTTCTTATAAAAAAAAAAAATCCCAAAGGTGGTTCTCAAGGCAAAATGCCTTCCACACTCAGAAAAAGAAATATGGAAGTCACTCACAAAATGTAGCAGATCATGTTTGTGTATGTGTATGTGTTTGTGTTATGATTTGTTATACGATTTCTTTCATTTATTTTAGTCTGACTACATAGCATGACTATAGTGAAAATATACTCAATAGGAAAGTATATGTAGAATCTATACAGAATTGTATGCAGTCGTGGGGAGGGAGGGGGGTATTGGGGGGTAAGTGGGGGGGATAAAATCGCAATTGTATGGCAGTGATTGTTAAACATTAAAAAAGAAAAAAAAGAAAAAAAAGAAAATGGACCATTATGCTCATTCTCACTGGATGCAAGCCAAGGATCTTGGGAGACTTTTGGAAAGGACTGTATACCCAAAACCCAACCTCCTTCAGATGGAGCTGAGGCAGCTGGTGGGTTTTTGTTTGAAGATGAAGAAGATGGTCAATTTTCAATATTATTTGAAAAACTACATTGGCTTATTATGAAATCTTAGAGAAGAGATGGTAAGTATAATTATGAGGTTTTATTCTAGAGAAAATGTGTGATTAGGTGTGAGAAAGGTCAGGTAGTTAGTGAATTAATTAATTAATTAGTTTCTCTGTCTGGTAATTGCACCTACTGGTCAACCTGCTCATGCCTCATACCAAAAATTAATTACGATGTAGTTGAATTATCTTGAACAGGAAGTCATCATTAATCATAGACATTATTTGAAAATAAATTATTCCTAATGGCTTCTTCAGAGCAGTGATGGGATAAGTCAAGTATTCTAGAAAGCAGTCTGTCTAGAGATGAGTGACACATAACCTCATTCTTGACATTTGCTCCATCAAGAATGCAGCAATATCCTCAGAGAAAACCAAATACCCCTGATGACTCATTGCTTATCAATGCTACTCCTAAACATCCAAGATCCCCCTGGTAGATTCTATCTTGTGGAAAATGTGGATAAATGATTGTGATTTGTTAATAAAATGGAATTGAACATCCTGGATTCATCCATCGAGTGACAGACTTAATTAATGCATGGAGTCAGACATCCAAATTCAAGTTGGAGCTCTTCCATTATCAAACTGTGGTTTTACATAAGGTTGGTCCTCTTCTCTGGACCCTGCCAGTTTATTCCTCTGTAAACTGAAGGAGCTGGACCAGGCAAATTCTAAAGTATCTTCCCATTCTAACATTCAGAGTCTTAAATATAAATCATCATTTGGGGGTCTTTGGTAGTTCTATTTTTAATTCAATTTTTTAACACTTACTTAGTACCTACTACACATGAAGCACCATTAAGCCCTCTCTGTTAATATTCCTATCTAGTATATCATACTCCTGTGTCTAGTCAAAAAGTACACAGGGCATCACATCCTGTGAATATAGAACAGCCAGGAAATTGTTAATGGTTGTATATCAAAGTATATTCTGCAGCCCCTCTCTAGGGGCCAGGTCTATTACATTGACCCCTTGGGTTTGTGGCTGTATCTTTTCTCTGCAATTGTCTGGAGCCCTTCCTGATAATGTTCACTCCATGTGTTAAGGGGCCAGTGAATAGCACCCTAGTTTCCTATAGCCACTAAACATCAGATTAGTTTTAACAAAGGGATATTTGTCTCAAAGATCTAGCTAGAACAAGTTACAAACATTTTTCTCCCTTGAATATCTCAGGAACATACTCATTCTGGTCTGGGGGAAAAGTTTGAAACTTAGGTATATAGCATTAGTCCCATCAAGTTCATGCCCAAAGGTTACATGACTGAAGATAAACCTGCATCCCAGCTACTGTGGGTCTGGATCTTTGAACTTCACTCCCCAAAGTCAAGCCTGCTCTTTGTTAACTACAAAACTTGGACTCTGGAAAATTTGTTGTTGTTCATCCTTCATTGTTGAACAGGACCAATGACAACATAAAAATGATTTCTTGACTTGCCCATTAATTGGATTTAAGTGAGGCAGAACTTCCCAAAGTCATTACTCTCTCTGACGGAGTCATCAGAGTTCAGTGGCAAGGCAAAAGTCGAGATAACTGGCGATGGCACAGATTCTGGAACAATAAGACACCAAGGAAGGCTCCATTTTTTTCAAATCTCAGGGCACAGCCCACATTATGGAATAATGGGATGTTGAGTGGCTCTCTGGACTTTTTGAACTTCCAGGGTCAAAGTCTCCACTCCCTTTACTGGCACCAAGATTTCCCAATAGCAGTGGGGCCAAGAGAATCTCACAGGCCTTTGTGAATGACTCTGAAGCCAGTCAAAGAGGCTTCTCTTCATCATGTGGTAGCTGAATGGAACCAGTTATAGAATATCCATGTATACTCCAGTCTGTCTATCCAAGACACATCCCTTATGTGATTCTGATCATGATTCACTTGGAAGCAGTTCCCTAAAGTCTTCCATGTGGAGAGTTGCAATCTTCTTGGTGTCCTCCATGTGGAGATCTGAAATTAAGAGGGCCAAATGGGAACTCTATTTGGCAAACCAGTGCAGCTCTGGGAAGTTTTCCCATCTTGGTGGCCTTTCTTGTGTATCTGAGTATTCCTTGGCACTTGATGCCTTCCTGAAGAGCTTTTTTATGTAGGAAGCTGTTGCTAGAAGTCTTCAGGCACAAAATTCACCAAAGGGCTTCAGCCCTGATGATAGTATATCATGAAGTCATTGATGGAGGCCTTCTTGGCAACACTTTCAGATCCCTTCCCCATTCTCTCAGGCATACTTGTATCACTGTTAGTAAGAGATTTTGGGATCTTTATACAATGTAAGTGGGAATACTTGAGTTGATAGAACTGGACAGAGAAGACATGGAGTTTAGGACAAGCCAGGGTCAGAAAAGAGAGGTAACCTAGCAAGCACTAGAGAATATTTTAGAGAAGATAAGGACTGGAAAGAAGATAAGTGGAATCCCTAGTCTATCTTGCCAAAAGACTTGGACCTGAGGAGTGTTATTCGAATGGTTCAAAGTCACGGTGAAGGTGAAATGCCTAGTTAGCAGTCCCACAACATGATTCATGCTTCAATGGTTTAAGTATCAACCTCCTATAAGAGTACAGTAATCCTTATATATTACTACTGAATATTTAAATCTTTGCTAACGTCCACTTGTGAGTTTCATTTTAGGCATTTCTTTTGTGTGGGAGAAATAAATAGCTGTCCTATACTTGGAGGAAAGGAGAGGAGAGGAGAGGAGAGGAGAGGAGAGGAGAGGAGAGAGGAGGAGATGAGAGGGGAGGGGAGGAGAGGACAGGAGAGGAGAGGAGAGAGGAGGAGATGAGAGGGGAGGAGATGAGAGGGGAGGGGAGGAGAGGAGAGGAGAGGAGAGAGGAGGAGATGAGAGGGGAGGGGAGGGGAGGAGAGGAGAGGAGAGAGGAGGAGATGAGAGGGGAGGGGAGGGGAGGGGAGGGAGGGGTCGGGAGGGGAGGGAAGGGGAGAGAAGGGGAGGGGAGGAGAAAATATTAAGGAATAAGACCTCAGGACCATCACTGAGTTACAGTTTTAATGCTCAGTACATGCACTTGACTATTTTCCTTTCAGAGTAGACTACCATGAACCAGCAACACTCCATTCTATTATCTTTAAAATATTTATATATTTGCTTTATACAGTCTGTATTTCCTAATACATTCTTCTCTTCTTTTAATATCTTTTATAATAATAAAAGACTAAAAGAAAGAGGTGGAACAAATCAGTAAAACTAATCAATACATCAGTTAAGTTTAACATTGTTTGCAATATTGTACATTCATAGTCTGCAAAGAACTGAGGCATGTGTCTTCTCATATCTGTTCTTGGGGTTAAGCTTGATGGCCATAATGTCACAGCATTCCATGTTCAATGCTTTCGTGTTCGTTCCATCTCGTCTTAAAGGGACAGATCTGTCAAAAGCTTCTTCCTGATATGAAGACCCAGTTCATTCAATGACTTTAATTGGAACAAGTCTATAATAGCACCTCTCTGGCTAGGGCAGAATTTGCCCAAATTTCCTTCTGGAAATCTCTGTTAAAATCTTTCCAGCACACATTATCCTAGAAAGTGCCTTCCTAAACAACACTACATTGTGTCACAAAACTGTACATAATAGAGATTTGTGGTTTTATGTACCACTTTAGGCAGGTAGGTTGCATAATGAGAGAGAGAGAGAGAGAGAGAGAGAGAGAGAGAGAGAGAGAGAGAGAGAGAGAGAGAGAGAGAGAGAGAGAGAGAGAGAGAGAGAGAGAGAGAGAGAGAGCAGTGGACTTGGAGTCAAGAAAATCCAAGTGCAAATCTTGCCTCAGTCCCCTGCACTGTGTGACCCTGGTCAAGCCACATAACCCTTTGCAGGCTCAGTTTACTCCTCTGTAGAATGAGGATATTAATAGCATCTGCCTCACAAGACTGTTGAGAAGCTCAAATGAGACAACCCACATAAAGCTCTTTTCAAATCTTCAAGGACTACATAAATGATAACTATTGTTATCCTCTTCAGTTTTGTATGTGGAAATGTTTGTTTTATTTGGAATTTGTTAAGTTTAGAATAAAAATAATAAAAGTTTTAAAAATATTATTTGCACCATGTCTTGTCATTCAAACAGCCTCCCCTAAAAAACAGCAAAACAAAAAATGTCTCCTCCATCCAACCCCACAAACATTGCCATATTTAGCTTAACGACATATTTTAGAAAAACATCTCAGGGTAGAACATCACACCCTCAGTCCCTCCTGTAGTAGAAAGCCAACACCCTTCTGTTTAAGAAAAATTGGCTGTGGTCCCCACACCTCTAAAGAGCGGCTCCTGCCCAGGCGAACTGGGAGCATCACACAACAAACGAACTTTCTAAACAAAGAAATGTTGAGTCAGAAAGAAAATCACCCGCTAATTGTGGTTTTCTGGAATGGATGACTGTATAATGTCCTAATCAGAAAGCCAGAATCCCATTTGCATTTAGATAGAGACTTGTTAGAAAAGAGGAGAGAATAAAAGGAGACACGGAGACGAGGTGGCGTTTCTCCTCCTAAGCCCGGCAGTCACTGACGTGACTGATAATGAAGTGCCGCCAATTAATCTCACCCCCTGCATTAGTGAGACTGTCAATCGCACCAGGATTATATAGAAGCGCAGCTCCAGAGATGACACCTTCGATCTCTGAAATCTCGTCTGAGCCTGAAAATTCTATTTCTGCAGCTGCCATTAGCGGCGTTTGAGCAAACCCTCCCCACTGGGTCTCCACTGGATGCCTTCTGTCTTGCTCCTCTCCCCCAAAATCATCTTGAATTCATTTTGTAGATATTTTGTATCTAAGTACAGTATTTATTGTCTCTTCTGACAGAACATAAACTCCTCGCGGGCAAGAGCTGTTTCATATTTTTCTTTGCATCCTCCCATAGATGCATGGATTCCCACTGCATCTGGAATAATGTTTGAGGCAACAGTAGTGACGCAGGAAATATTTAGGTAAGTAAGTGAACAGAAATTGACTCCTAAGGCATAGGCTCAGGAGGGAGAAGGAGAAAGAATAGGCTTTAGGGGAGAAATTGCAGCAGAGAATACAAAGGAGAGATTCAGCATGAGTCTTCTGCTCTCCAGATACCTGATGGGAGCTGAGGACTCTCCTCAGTCTCTCCTTACTCTGTTGCAGCTCAGTCCTCTGTTCATTTTCTGCTTTTAGACTCCCAGTTTCATCTTGCACCTGTTGCCCCTGTGCAGAACATGGATTCTGACTCAGGTAGTTAAGTCCCAGGCAAAGCTGGGGACCCTTTCTCCCCACCACTGATGCTGCCCAGACATTGCAGTCCCCACTGCCTCCACCTGCCTCTTACAGATTCTCTGTCCTTTCAAGAGCTTGCAGGCATTGCTCAGATCCAAAATCAGCCTCAAAGAGTGCAGTAAGCCCCCATATGGTCTCAGGACTGAGAGGGGATCCATGCTCCTCTGATCTCCATATACCAGGATGGCAGTCAGGTCTCAAGCTCCAGGTATACTTTCCTCCCTTCCTTGTACTCTACAATCTAGCTACAACAGCCTCTCCTGCTCTATATCTTATCTTGGCTGCCCCTCATGCTTGAAATGCTCTCTCTCTCTCTCTCTCTCTCTCTCTCTCTCTCTCTCTCTCTCTCTCTCTCTCTCTCTCTCTCCTTCTGTGTGTGTGTGTGTGTATGTGTCTCTGTCTGTCTCTCTATCTCCGTATCTCTGGCTCTCTGGCTCTGGCTCTCTGTGTCTTTCTCTCTATGTCTGTCTCTCTCTGTCTCTGTGTCTCTGTCTCTATCTTTCTCTGTCTCTCTAGCTTTGTGTCTCTCTCTGTCTCAGGCTCTGGCTCTCTATCTCTCTCTCTGTGTCTGTCTCCGTGTTTCTGTCTCTCTCTATCTCTGTGTCTCTGTCTCTGTCTTTCTTTGCCTCTCTCCACATCTGCCTCTGAGAACCCTCACCTTCCTTCAACACTCACTTCAAATGGCACCATCTTTGGGAATCATTTTCCCCAGTATCCCACAGCAGCTGCTAGAGCCTTCCCCTTTAAGGTTGTCTTCCATGTACTTCATATGTATCTTGTATATGATTATTTATTTACCTGTTATCTCTCCCAAGAGAATGTAAGCTGTTTGAGGGTAGGGACATACATGATCTTTATCTATGTCTATGCTGACGAGTAATGGCAAAGGGCATAGTACTTCCTGTCTGTACCACTTACTTGGAAATGAATTCAATTCAACAAGCATTTATCAAATATTTACCATATTCCAAGCACTATGATAGGTACTAAGGATACAAAGCTAAAAATAAAGCAGTCTCACCTGTCTTCAAGGAACTTACAGACTGTTGGAGAAAAACAATATGTACGTAGATAATGAAATAGAAAATATATACAAAGTAATTTGTAGGGGGGAGGGCATTAGAAACTGGGAGAAAATCAGCATAGACTTCTTATAGAAGGCAGCATCCAAACTGAGCTTTGAAGGATGCTAGGGATTCTGGGAGGTAGAGGTGAAGAAGGAGAGCATTCCAGCATGGAATTAATCATGTCTAACTGCGCATGTGGGCACTTTTCCCTTTCATTCCTCCTCCAAAAGTCTTTCTCCTCCTTTAAGATGTAGTTCAGGAACCACCTTCTACATGAAATCTTTCCTGATCTGCTCCCTCCCCACAACTGCAACCGCCCATCTTAAACCACTTTATGTTTACATTTATTGACTTTATTTTTATGCTGTATATATTTTTATGTGGGTTTGTCTCATCCATTAAAATGTAAGCTCATTGCAAGTAAGGATTAGTGTTCAGTATTGAACACTATACTAATATACTAATATTGAGCACAAGTGCTCTGCAATGGTAGGAACTTAATAAAGGCTGATTGAACTAAAGTGTGATATCTCTTGTCTACTCTCCTCGCCAAACTATAACATTCTAGAAGACAGGGATCCATATGCGATACATACATACATACATACATATTACATATATGTTTGTGTATGTATATATTATTATATATACATATGTTTGTATCTCCCTACCACGCCTAGCACCATGCTAAGCATGTAGTAGTTATAAATAGAGGGTTTTACAAAAGGCTTGGTGAAGTAAAGCTTAAAACTGTACTCAGATTTTTAGAATACCGTCTACCTGTCAAAAGAGTAAATGAATGAATGAATCAATGAACATGTGCAATACAATTTATTCATGTACTCACCCAATCAGTCAATCAGTATCCATTGTTTTGATGTCTGTCCAGCTTCTGATTTAAATCTAGTTTGTTTAAATAGCAGTAAGAGTTTCTTAGAGTGGCTGGGTGGTACAGTGGATAGAGTGCCAAGCCTGAAGTCAGGAAGATTCATCCTTCTCATTTCAAATTGGCCTCAGAAAGTTACTGACCCTGGGCAAGTCACTTCACCCTGCTTGTCTCAGTTTCCTCATCTGTCAAATGACCTAGAGAAGGAATTGGCAAACCACTCCAGTATCTTTGCCAAAAACAAACAAACAAACAAAACAGGATTATGAAGAATTAGACATGCCCTAAATATCTGAACAACAGCACAGAGAATTGACAGCAGTTGAGCAGTTGCAGCTACAGTTTTCCTGATACATCTATGAGTTTTAAGGTAATTTTGGCCTGGACTGACCCTCAGGTGGGGTTGGAGAGAGGGATGATTAGAATTGGAATTGGAAAGGTTGAAGGGAAAGTGGTGCAAGTGGTTTTTCCTAGTCTTATGAAGACTGAACAGGAGCTTCTGACTGATGGGGGTGGGGTGGGGAGAAGTGAGGGGGGCACTGCCTGCATCTTGAGACACTGAAGAGGTGAATAGGACTGAGGCACTCAATCTTAGTTATGAAAGAGGAAGGCTGGAGCACCATCAGGTCAGATTTGCAGTCACCTGACGGCCCTTTTTGGGGGCCAGTTAGGACGGGGCTACAGAGTCAACTGATAAAACATCTGGAAATGTGTTGACCAACTCAGAGGCACATTGTCCCAGGCTGTTCTTACTCTAAAGGAGGTAATGAGATCCTGGTGGCAGCAGCAAAGTACAGGTGACAGTGGCATCCCAGTAGAATGATGAAGTTTAGAAGAGAGCAGGAAAGCAAGTGACAGCAAAGCCAAGAGAGAGCATGGTCTTGGAGCAACAGTAAAGCCATAGACAGTCAAGAGAGAAGGAGATACATCCAACCAAGACCCCCCAGAGCCAAGGAACACAGGATAAGGAGGAACCAAGGAGCAGTGACACAAGCAATGACATGCAGAGACACGATGTGGAAGAGCAAACCTGGACTGTGCCCTTTACTGGTACTGTTAGTCATGGGGACAATATAGAGAGTGGTGTTCCACTCTCTATGTCCTCAGAGGGGTCTCAGACCCAAGGTGATACTATAAATATGGAGTAACCAAGGAAGGAGAATCCACTTGACTGTCTATGAGTTCTGTATGAATCCTTTCTATACTCTTGGTTATAAGAAATGATTCTTATTCTATACCTTGTTGGCCTAGGTTGCTAGGAGGGGAATGGAATACTTGTAGGGGAGAACTAGAGTAAACCAGCATTTGATGTCGATGCAGGATTGCCACAAACCTTCAATTTGTAAAAACAAAACACAGTTTCAGAGAAGCACAATAAAGCAAAGCATAATAAAACAAATTATGTTTGTAAGTACAAGGTCATTTATCAATAAACAAGTATTTCTGAGGCATCTGCTATGTGCAAAGCACAAGGAATAAGGGTACAAATTGAAGAGGTATCTCTCCTATGAGGTGAATCCCTTTCTATATAATCAGTGCCTTTTTTGCAGCTTCACTTGTTAACTGCCTGGAGTACTGAGAAGGTAAGGTGACTTGAACAGGGTCACACGGTCAGAATTGTGTCAAAGGTGGGGCTTGAACCCAGGTCTTCCTTGCTTTCCACTATGGGATATATCCACTAAGTCTACATTTAGATAGATAGATAGATAGATAGATAGATAGATAGATAGATAGATAGATAGATAGATAGATAGATACATAGATACATAGATACATAGATACATAGATAGATACATAGATAGATAGATAGATTGATAGATAGATACATAGATACATAGACACATAGATACATAGATAGATACATAGATACATAGATACATAGATAGATACATAGATAGATACATAGATAGATAGATTGATAGATAGATAGATACATAGATAGAAAGATACATACATACATACATAGATACATAGATAGATAGATAGATTGATAGATAGATAGATACATAGATACATAGATAGATAGATAGATACATAGATACATAGATACATAGATAGATATAGATATATAGACAAAAATGAAAGTCTCCACTTGTACAGCCTACATTCTATAGAAGGAGACATGTATATACAAAATAATTACAAGGTAATTGATTAAAAAGGAAGTCAATTAACTTTTCTGGGCTTAAATTTATTCCTCTGTAAAATAAAGGATGAGTGGTCTAGGACAACAGTATTAAATCTAAAGGGAGGCCACCAAACCATACATAGGGATCCCTATAGGGTTGATTTAGGAAAAAAAAACCATATATTAGCATTATCTATGTTTTATTATATTTTTATTTATTTTGCTCAATATTTCCCAATTACATTTCAATCTGGTTTGGGCTGCCCTCAGCAGTGTTGCAGGCCACATGAGGTCTAATGGCCATTATAAGGGACTCTGCACTTTCCACGGACCCATAGTGCCCAGTTATCACAAAAGCCTAAAGCAAAAAGCCTTCTCCAAAAGCCTTCAAGCTAAAACTGCTACAAGAAACAAACAAACAAAAAAATGTCTCTGTGCATTGAAATCATTCTTTGGAACTTGGCTAGTTGATCATGAGCATGGTTCTCCAATAATAGTCTCTCTGTGTGGGAATGTCTGCCAGGAAGTCTCAAGGGTTCCTATGGACTTGGAATCTCTATGGCCACGATCTTAAAGTTTTCTTCAAGCACTAAATCTATGGTGTTTTGAACCTAACCTTTATTTAGGTTTTTGCCCATAGTCTAGAGGAAGAAAGTGAGCTTCTGAGAAGTCTTCAGTACATCTTCCATACCTCATGACAATTTCACATTGGAAGAAATGGTGGCCCAGGAGGAATGGAATGCTTTTCCTGAGGAAAAACACAGACAGTGGAGCATTTCTTCCTTTATTGTCCCCATGACTACTGGTACCAGTAAAGGGCACGGTCCAAGTTGGCTCTTCCACAATCCGTTGCTTATGTCATTGTCCCTTGATTTTTCCAAATCTTGGAGGTCTTGATCAGCTGGCTCTCCTCCTCTATTTGATTCCTGCTGCTTTGTTTTCTGTCCTTCATAGCCATGCCCTTAATTCTCTCATGACCTTTTCCCCAGTCCTTGAGGTGTTGTTCTAGACTTGACAGAATTCCAGTAAGTATAAATTTATACAGGAGCAGGGAGGAAAATGGTGCTTAATAACCTATGAAATCTGTCAAAATATGGGAAATCCACATCCACTCAAATGGCAAGAACTGCTCTCTTGGCAGAGGGAGTGAGTGTTTAGTTCATTTCTACCGTTCATCTGTAACTGCTGCTCACTATTGGTTAGACAGATTACATTGTACAGGGCAAGTAAGACAGGTGGATTTCTACAAGCAGCAGCTTTTCAGCCTAACTTCAGACAGACAGGTAGTGGAAAGAGCACCAACTTTGGAATCCCAAGGCCTGGATTCAGGTGCTAGCTCTGATATCTCTGTGTTTGGAGGCAATTCATTGAACTCTCCTGGGTCTACATTTCCTGCAAGGTAAAATGAAGGAATTGGTCTAGAAAGATGACTCCTTTAGAGCTCTAGATTGATGACCCTAGAAGTCTCTGATCTTAAGTCACCTTACCTTTCAGATCCTCCATTTCCTCATCTGTAAAATGGGAATAATAATGCTTGTACCTGAGTTTGAATCTGGTCTCATATTCTTCCTAGATGTATGATCCTGGGAAAGTCACTTAACCCATCTGCCTCATTTCACTCATCTATTAAATGAGGATAATAAGAGCACCGATTTCTCAGGGTTCTTGTGAGAATAAAATGGCACAGTGCTGGACCTCAAATCAGGGAGATTCATCTTTCTGAGTTCAAATCCAACCTCAGACACTTACTAGCTGTGTGATTTTGGGTAAGTCATCTAACTCTGTTTGCCTCAGTTTCCTCATCTGTAAAGTGAGCCAGAGAAGGAAATATCAAAACCTCTCCAGTAGACACTGGTCACAGAGTCAGACACGACTGAAGTGACTGAACAACAACATTTATAAACCACTTTGAAAATCTTAAATAACTATTATTAAATAAATATTTTATCATCATCATTATCATTATCACTTCCACTGATAGTTTGATTACAGGAAAGCATTTTACAAACATCAAAGCAGTTGAGAAAGGTAAATTATTAGTAGCGATATTAATACTCATTGGCAAAACGGTGATAGAAACACAACTACACCAGCTTTCAGCAGCTACTGCATGGTAGGGGGATCAGAGGCTTCTGAGTCTCTTCTGATCATTCCTCTGCACAGATAAAGCCCAGCTGCTCTAGGGGATTGAAAATTAATGTTGGAGCAGAGCAGGAGATAAGCCAGGCCAAGCCGGTGAGAGCCGCTGAGTGCCAGACATCAGCGCAGCAGCCCTTGAAATCTTCAGCCTGAAGACGGACTTTGGTGGGTCACTACTTGAACTTCCAGGAACTGGGATGGCAGAGTGATCAGTAAGTGCTCTCTCCTCCCCCCTGATGACCATGAGGGAACCATAAAATTCTTCTTCAGATTAATCCTGGATCAGCGGGAACAGCAGAAGGGGGCGGGTGGTCTCATAACACCAGAGGCTGGAAAAGTGGCAAAGGGAGATTCTTCCTACTGTGGTGGAGGCGATCTGGAGGGACAGATGACCCAGGGCAGAGAAAATTCGCACTGAGACCCAGGCAAGCCTCAGAACCGGGAGACGAGCCCAAGGAGGGGTGGGAACACACGTTAGCTTCTAGGCGTGCCCCAGCCCTCCAGGGGAAAAGGGAAGACAATAGGGAAACTGGGATCACCATCCCCTGACCTTGCCTTTGCCTCAAGTCAGCTGAGGAGATATCCTGAGGACAGACCACCCCTCCCACATACCTAACAAGCTAACCCCAGGGTTGATCGGGGAAACAAAAAACAAAAGCCTGCTTTTAGCCTAGACACACATCAGCTCAACTTAAAGATCTGTACCTTCTGACTGAAAGAACCAAAAGCTACAACACTCAGCCAACATCATGAATCGGAAAAAGCAGACGAAAAGTGAAAAAACCATAGAATCTTTCTATGGGGATAAGGACCAAAACACAAACACCAAAGAGGTTAGAGCTGAGACTGTACTTCCATCTGAAACCTCAGATGGGACTATGAATTTCTCACAAGCACAACTAGATTACCTGGAACGTCTGAAGAAGGATATAAAAGAAAAACTGGCAAATGATTTTAAAACTATAAAAAAAGAATTCACTGATGAGAACATCACCCTGAAAAAGAAAATTGAAGAAATGGAAAAGGAAGTTCAAAAATTAACTGGAGAGAATAATTCCCTAAAAGGAAGAGCTAATCAAATGGAAAAGGAAACCCAAAACCTAATTGGGAAAATTGATCAGATGGAAAAGGAAACCCAAAACCTAACTGGGAAAATTGGTCGAATGGAAAAAGAAGTACAAAAATTAAATGGAGAAAATAGCTCCTTAAAGGGAAAAATTGGTCAGATGGAAAAGGAGATGGAAAAGCTAACTGAAGAAAACACTACGATGAAGATTAGAATTGGGCAAGTAGAAACTAATGACTCAATGAGGCAACAAGAATCAGTCAAACAAAATCTAAAGAATGAAAAGATAGAAGAAAATGTAAAATATTTAATTGGAAAAACAACTGACCTGGAAAATAGATCCAGGAGAGAAAATCTAAGAATTATTGGCCTGCCAGAAACCCATGATGAAGAAAAGAGTCTGGACAATATCTTCCAGGAAATCATCAAGGAAAACTGTCCAGAAGTACTAGACTCAGAGGGCAAAATAGTCATCAAAAGAATCCACCGTTCCCCTCCCGAAAGGGATCCCAAACTCAAAACCCCAAGAAATATAGTTGCCAAATTCCAGAGCTATCAAGTGAAGGAGAAAATACTACAAGCAGCCAGAAAGAAACAATTCAAATATCAAGGACACACAGTCAGGATCACACAGGACCTTGCAGCTTCTACATTAAAAGATCGAAAGAATTGGAACCCAATATTCCATAAGGCAAAGGAGTTGGGACTTCAACCAAGGATCAACTACCCCGCAAAGTTCAGCATAACGTTTCAGGCAAGGAGAAAGTCATTCAACGAAATAAGGGATTTCCAGAGCTTCCTGACCAAAACACCAGAACTCAATAGACAATTTGATCTTCAAATGCAGGTCTCCAGAGAATCATAAAAAGGTAAACAGAGGGGAAAAAACAAAAACAAAAACTTGCTACTCAATTAGGGCAAACTGTTTACCTCCCTATAAGGGAAGATGATACCTGTTAATCTTGAGAACTGTGCAGCTATTATGATAAAAGGGATATATGTAGAGGGAATGGGCATAAAGTAAATGATGTCATGTCAAAAATATGATTTAAGTATGAGAAGGGAATGTAATAGGAGGTGTGGAAAGGGGGAAGCAGAAAATGGCAAATTATATCACAGGAAGAAGTACAAAACTATAGTAGAGGGAAGGAGGGGAGGGAGATGAGCATTGTTTGAGAGGTACTCTCATCTGATTTGTTCAAAGGAGGGAACAATAATCTTAAGTAGATAAGCCTAACTAGCTCTATAGGTAGTAGGAGAGGAAGGGGGAAGAAAGGGGAGGGCGGCTAAAAGGGAGGAAAGAAGCAATAAGAGTAAAGGGGACTAAAAGGGAGGGGGGTCAAAAGAAGGAGGGGAAGGCTGCAGGAGGAGGGGGAGAAAAGTGAATACTATTGAGGAGGGGAAGGGAGACGGGAGAGCTAAAAGCACAAATGGTGGGAAAGAGGTTGGAGGGAAATACACAGATTGTAATCATAACTGTGAATGTGAATGGAATGAACTCTCCCATAAAACGGAGACAGATAGCAGAATGGATTAAAAGCCATAATCCAACAATATGCTGCTTACAAGAAACACATTTGAAACGGGGGGATACACATAGGATAAAGGTCAAAGGATGGAGCAGAATATATTGTGCTTCAGCTCATGTAAGAAAGGCAGGAGTAGCAATCCTAATCTCAGACAAAGCAAAAGCAGAAATAGATCTAATCAAAAGGGATAGGGATGGAAACTATATCCTGCTAAAAGGCACCATAGACAATGAAGCAATATCATTACTAAACATGTATGCTCCAAGTGGTATAGCATCCAGATTCTTAGAGGAGAGGTTGGGGGAGTTGAAGGAAGAAATTGATAGCAAAACTATACTAGTGGGAGACCTCAACCTCCCCCTCTCTGAACTCGATAAATCCAACCTCAAAATAAACAAGAAAGAGGTTAAGGAGGTAAATAAAACTCTGGATAAGGTAGATATGATAGATCTTTGGAGAAAATTAAATGGGAATAGAAAGGAATATACTTTTTTCTCAGCGGTACATGGAACATTTACAAAAATTGACCATGTACTAGGACATAAAAATCTCACAATCCAGTGCAGAAAGGTAGAGATAATCAATGCATCCTTTTCAGATCATAATGAATTAAAAATTACATGTAATAAAAGGCCATGGAAAGAGAAACCAAAAATCAATTGGAAACTAAATAATCTAATTCTAAAGAAGGGTTGGGTTAAAGAAGAAATCATAGAAACAATCAACAATTTCATTCGAGAGAATGACAATAGTGAGACAACATACCAAAACTTATGGGATACTGCAAAAGCAGTTATTAGGGGAAGTTTTATATCTCTGAATGCTTACATAAATAAAATAGAGAAAGAGGAGATCAATGACTTAGGCTTGCAGTTGAAAAAGCTAGAAAAAGAACAAATTGAAAATCCCCAAGTAAATACCAAATTAGAAATACTGAAAACCAAAGGAGAGATTAATAAAATTGAAATTAAGAAAACTATTGAATTAATAAATAAAACCAATAGTTGGTTTTATGAAAAAACTAATAAAATTGATAAACCTTTGGTCAATCTGATTAAAAAAAAGAAAGAAGAAAACCAAATTACTAATATTCAAAATGAAAGGGGTGAACTCACCTCCAATGAGGAGGAAATTAAAACAATAATTAGAAACTACTTTGCCCAACTTTATGCCCACAAATTCGATAATCTAAATGAGATGGATGAATATTTTAAAAAATACAAATTGCCCAGATTAACAGAAGAGGAAGTTGAATACTTAAACAACCCCATCTCAGAAAAAGAAATTGAACAAGCCATCAATGAACTCCCTAGGAAAAAATCTCCAGGGCCAGATGGATTCACAAGTGAATTCTATCAAACATTTAAAGAACAGTTAATTCCAATACTACATACACTATTCTTGAAAATTGGGGAAGAAGGAGTCCTCCCAAATTCTTTCTATGATACAAATATGGTTTTGATACCCAAACCAGGAAGAGACAAAACAGAGAAAGAAAATTATAGACCAATTTCCCTAATGAATATAGATGCAAAAATTTTAAATAAGATTCTAGCAAAACGAATACAGCATCTTATCATGAGATTAATACATTATGATCAGGTAGGATTCATGCCAGGACTACAGGGCTGGTTCAATATTAGGAAAACTATTAGCATTATCGATCACATCAACAACAAAGCTAACAAAAACCACATGATTATCTCAATAGATGCAGAAAAAGTTTTTGACAAAATACAACATCCATTCCTACTAAAAACATTGGAGAATGTAGGAATAAAGGGAACTTTCCATAAAATAATGAGCAGTATCTATCTAAAACCTTCAGCAAGCATTATATGCAATGGGGATAAGCTAGATACATTCCCAATAAGATCAGGGGTGAAACAAGGTTGTCCATTATCACCACTATTATTTAATATGGTACTAGAAATGTTAGCTGTAGCAATTAGACAAGATAAAGATATCCAAGGAATTAAAATAGCCAAAGAAGAAACTAAGTTATCACTCTTTGCAGATGATATGATGATTTACCTAGAGAATCCCAGAGATTCAAGTAAAAAATTACTAGAATTAATAAACAACTTTGGCAAAGTTGCAGGGTACAAAATAAACCCACACAAATCTTCTGCATTCCTATATATTAGCAACAAAGTCCAACAGCAAGAGATAGAAAGAGAAATCCCATTTAAAGTTAGGGTAGACAGTATAAAATACTTAGGAGTCTATCTGCCAAAACAAACCCAGGGATTATATGAACACAATTACAAGACACTTTTTGCACAAATAAAGTCAGATTTAAGTAAGTGGAAAAACATTAGTTGCTCATGGATAGGCCGTGCTAATATAATAAAAATGACAATTCTACCCAAATTAATATACTTATTTAGTGCCATACCAATTAAACTATCAGACAATTACTTTCTAGAGCTGGACAAAATAATATCAAAATTCATTTGGAAAAACAAAAGGTCCAGAATATCAAAGGGACTAATGAAAAGAAATGCTTGGGAAGGTGGCCTAGCGCTACCAGACCTCAAACTGTACTATAAAGCAGCAATTACCAAAACCACTTGGTATTGGCTAAGAAACAGAGAGGTAGACAAGTGGAATAGACTTGGCACTCAAGATGCAGTAGGCAAGGAATATAGCAACCTTCTGTTTGATAAACCCAAGGACCCCACCTTCTGGGATAAGAACTCATTGTTTGACAAAAATTGCTGGGAAAACTGGATAACAGTGTGGCGGAAATTAGGCATAGACCCATACCTGACACCGTACACAAGAATAAAGTCCAAATGGGTACATGATTTAGGTATAAAGATTGATACCATGAATAAACTGGAGAAGCAAGGAATAGTGTATTTATCAGATCTATGGAGAAGGGAAGAATTCTTTACTAAAGGAGAGATAGAATGCATTATGAAATGCAAAATGGATAACTTTGATTACATTAAACTGAGAAGTTTTTGCACCACCAAACCCAATGCAACCAAAATCCGGAGGGATGTAGTAAATTGGGAAAGAATTTTTACAGCTAAGCTCGGGGATAAAGGCCTCATTTCTAGAATATATAGAGAACTGATCCAAATGTATAATCATACAAGTCATTCCCCAATTGATAAATGGTCAAAGGATATGAACAGGCAATTTTCAGAGGAAGAGGTTAAGGCTATCTATAATCATATGAAAAAATGCTCTAAATCACTATTGGTTAGAGAGATGCAAATCAAAACAACTCTGAGGTACCACATCACACCTATAAGATTGGCAAACATGACAGAACAAGAAAATGATAAATGCTGGAGAGGATGTGGGAAAGTTGGAACACTAATTCATTGTTGGTGGAGCTGCGAGCGCATCCAACCATTCTGGAGAGCAATTTGGAACTATGCCCAAAGGGCTACAAAAATGTGCATACCCTTTGACCCAGCAATATCGCTACTAGGACTATATCCCCAAGAGATCATAAAAATGGGAAAGGGTCCCACATGTACAAAAATATTTATAGCAGCACTCTTTGTAGTTGCCAAAAACTGGAAGTCAAGGGGATGTCCATCAATTGGGGAATGGTTGAATAAATTATGGTATATGAATGTAATGGAGTACTATTGTGCCATAAGAAATGATGAACAAGAAGACTTCAGAGAGGCCTGGAAGATCTTATATGACCTGATGATGAGTGAAAGGAGCAGAACCAGGAGAACTTTATGCACAACAATAACCACAGTGTGTGAGAGTTTTTTCTGGTAGACTTAGATTTTTGTAATAACACAAGAACTTCTTACCAAAAAAAAAAAAAAAATCCCAATGGAGGATCTCAAGGCAAAATGCCTGCCACACTCAGAGAGAGAAATATGGAAGTCACTCACATATTGTAGCAGATCATGTTTGTGTATGTGTATGTGTTTGTGTATCATGTTCTGATTTGTTATACGATTTCTTTCATTTATCTTAGTCTGACTACATAGCATGACTATAGTGAAAATATACTCAATAGGAAAGTATATGTAGAATCTATACAGAATTGTATGCAGTCGTGGGGAGGGAGGGGGGTAGTGGGGGGTAGGTGGGGGGGATAAAATCACAATTGTATGGCAGTGATTGTTAAACATTACAAAAGAAAAAAAAAGAAAAAAAAAAGAAAATTAATGTTGGAACTATTCACTAATGATTTAGCCATCAAGTGTGAAAAACAGACCCTCAGTGACTACTCCAGACAATAGAACTCTGGGTTGTCTGGTGTGTGAATGACCTCCTGATTGGCACTATGCCACTATAGATCAAGATCCTGAGTGCTTAGATTCACCTCTAATTTCAGCCTCTTCCTCCTATCTTCCCTACACTCCAGGAAAACACAAGCATGGATACACGCATACCACACAAGTTTCCATCCTTAAAAAAACAAGTGCCTGAAGATTGTAGTGTCTTCTATATAGAATGCCAAATATTTTTAGGTTAAAGAATTTAGGCAGCAGCATGAAACTGTGGGAAGAGAGCTGATTTTGGAGTCAGAGAACTCAGGTTGGAAACCTAACTCTGCTGTTAATTCTTGATGTGAGCTCGGAAAGGTCACTTAACTACTCTGGGTCAGTTTCTTCATCTGTAAAATCAGGGCATCATATTAGGTGACCTCTAAGGTCCCTTTCAGTTTTAAATCTATAAACATTCAATTCAGGGTATTTAATAACTATGCTATCGATGAGGATTTCCATGCAATCATGGTAGAAACTGCCCTGTTGGTGGAGCTGAAATGAGATCTTCCCCTCTCCTTTCATAGATATGTGCTCATTGTGGAAGGACCTTAAAATGGCAGCAATCCCTTGGTATATGGTATGGCAGCCAAAAAAGGGAGGTGTTGCCATTTCTTGGATGACTTTCATGGATGACTTGGATGACGATTCATACAAATAGATTCCTCTTTTGAACTGAGAAACAGAAGGCATTTAGTTGTTAGGTATTAGGTACTTCTCAACACTGAATACCAGGCAAGATGTTTTAAAATCGTCTTGAGAGGTTTCATTCAGTTACCATCCCATAAGATTCCCATGAGTTCTGATGATTTAATGCCATATACAGTGAAACCAAAAAGAGGCTTGGTAGTTTCATCAGGATGCATAGGACACTTCCATCTCTGGACCATTTTCTTCCTCTGTCTTCTTCTGGACTTAGCTGACCTCCAAATTCCTTTCCAGCTCAACATTCCATGAGTCTCTGGTCCTAAAATGTGCAATATCTCTCTGATTTACTCTTTGACTCCAACAGTCACCACTCAAATCATCACTTATAGCTGGATCATCTCCAAAAACCTCATAAATGTTCTCCTTTCCTCCAGTCTCTCCCCACACTAGCTCATCCTACACAAAGTTGCCAAAATAAACTTTCTTAAACACTGTGTTCACTGCTTCACTCCCCTGCTAAGGAATCTATAATGAATCTATGATGAATTTCTCTTACTCAGATCTCAACTCCCAAGTGTCCAGCTAACCCACAAACCAATCAATAAACATTTACTTACTGAATATCTATTTCATCCTTCATATTTGTGCCCCTGTTCTTTGTGTGGTGCCTGGCACATAGTAGGCACTTTATAAAGGCTTAATTGATTGCCTACTATGTGCAAGGCACTGCAAGGGATACTCAAGAAGTATGAACTACTGGTTCCTGTCCTCAAGGAACCTGTAATCTGTTACATGGAGAGAAGAGTTAAACACTGGTACACTCGATGTTGATATGACAACAGTAAGTAGAAATGTAAACAACACCCTATTTGAAAGTATTTTTTTATTCATTAAGGATGAAGGATTCTGTTTATTATTCTTCCATGGTACAAACATGCACACTCACAGATGCACTGATCCTGCGTGATGTTAATCCCTAAATCAAACAAAGGCAAAGCTAAGAATGAGAAAGAAGTAAGAACCAGATAGAAAATTGCAGTCCAATACCATTAATAGCTATTAATATAAAAAGGGCAGATAAAATGAATTCATCAATTCAACAAGCATTTATTAAGCACCTAAACTATGCAAGGCACTACTATGCCCTTTCTGTGGATACAAAGACAAATAAATCAGTCCCTGCCCTCAAGAATCTTATTTTGTATTGTAGCAGAATCTCTGGGGCTAGTTTGCCCAGAGAAGGCTGCTGCTACTACTCTTTCAGGACAATAGATTAACCCTGAAGGATTGGAAGATGGTTTATCTATTTACTGTTGCTCACAAGCCCCCATCTAATGTGCTCCCCATTGATTATTAATTTGTTAGCCAGATTTAGTTTACTTTCAGAAAGGAGTATTCATTAAGGTGGTATAGTAAGAATAATTTGTAAAAACATTCCACAGGGCAATTAGGTGGTGCAGTGGATAGAGTACTGGCCCTGGAATCAGGAGAACCTGGGCAAATGATCTAAAAGTCTACAGAGAATCCGAGTAAAAGTTTGCTCAAGTTTGGAGAAAACATATGGTGAAGGGGTAACTCCCAGTTCCTGGGTGGAGGGAAACCCTTTCTTTGATCCTTTCCTAGAGTCCTTATGAAGTTATATTCAGGTGTGTGTGTTACTCTCTGCTGGTCCCTGGAAGAATCTTAAAACTGGTCCATCCAAAGGAAGTCACCTTTCTACAATGTAATTTATCCTCTCTTGGCTCCAAGATCCAGGAATTGACCAAGTAGGATTTACAAATGAGGATATAAGGGCAGTCTAATACAAGGTAATCAACACTATAAATTTTACCAACAAGAGAAAAGGCAAAGACTACATGATCATAGGATCTTGATTTTAGGGTAAGATTATTCCACTCTGGTAAAAGCAATTCCTTTTCTTAGATAAAAGCATTTTTTGATTGAATCAATCAGAACATAGAGCAAACAGGACCTGTACACCTCCTTGACTTAATCAAAGCCATTGTGTGAGAGAATAGGTCATACCATAAGAATTTATGTAAAAGGAAGAAGTTATTTCAGAAACAGGAGAGATAGTTTGGGAGGATCTGGATTCCGGAGGTTAGAGAAAGGATAACATTTCCAGTAAACCTTTGAAGAGCAAAGGGAGGATTGAGTTATGTGAGTGAAGGGATATATTCAGGACAGCCTTTGTTTATAAACACCACAGAGCAGGATACCCAGGCTGAAGAAAAGCCCCTGCCAAAAAATGATAAGCTCTTTCCCCAAATTCCTCTCCCAGTGTCGATCTATCATTTAAGCTGTTATTTTGTTCCCCAAATGTTTCTAGTAAACTGAATCTTGCCTCAACCATGAAAAGGCTGGAGAGTAGGAGGTCTAGGCAGAAATGGCAGAAGTTAGAAAATCTAACCTCTGTCTAGGTCAGAGATTTCCAAACTTACTTGACCTACTGCCCCCTTTAAAAAAAATTAGTTAGTGCCTCCCTGCAATTCTACTTTCTTTAACTCTTTAACAGTTTTTTTTGAAATTTGTATCATTTCAAAAAGTATATAAAATAGTTTTAAATAATGCATCTCAAATTTAATAATTTATTGTAAATTTGTGAGGATTTTCCTGCATTGAAATTTTGATAAAGCAATATTGTGTCATGTAACTATATAGTGTTGTATTGTAAACAAGCCATTATATGCACATTTTCCTGCTAGTGTATGCTAGACTTTCCAACAATGTGCACACACATGCACATACAAAAGCTCATCTGTCAACACTTGACTGTTAAGACCTGTTGGTGTGCTTGACCACCAATTGGTTATAACTTGCATTTTGTGTGTTTATTTGGAAAATAATGTAATCACTATGATTCTAATTCTATTATACAACAGATGAAACATGTATGAATGTTTTTTTTAAATTTTCTTCTCTTCTTTCCTTATGCTGCCAATCGCCTCCTTAGTTTTATTCAAGGTCCCTCAACTGCACCTAAGATTACTACCAAACCCCTCCCAATCATTCCAACACCCTCTAGGGGGCAGTATCACCTACTTTGGGAACCTACTCTAGGTCTTAGGAATCTTCCTAACTGGGGGCTTGGAGAGATTGTGACTGAACTCAACTAAAAATACCCTAAACTGTTAGACATGAGATACTTCTAGACACAGTTAATAGAGTCAGTCTCAGAATCAGGAAGACCTAGGTTGAAACCCCATTTCTGACATATACTAAAAGTGTTGCTCTGGGTAAATCCAACTTCTCTGCTCCTGTCAGATCTCTAAAATTTTAAGTCCCCAAACAGTTCCAATCTGCAATGGTAGAGAGGATTTCCTCACCTGAACCAATATGCTAATGAAATCACCAGTTTGGGGGTGGGAGGAAGTTGTGTTAGGCACAGGACAAGAATCAAACTATCTGTAACCCCAACAAGCTTACATTCTGTGAGACAAAAGTATATACTTGAAACTGAGTTAATATATAAATATATATGTATATAAGATGTATAATGTATATGATGAAATAAACATTAAAAGCAATCCAATCAATAACATGATATACTGTTACTATATTCTGCTTATTTTACAATCATCCTCTAGTTCTTCTAGCTATGTGCACATAATCTCTTTAACCAGACCACAAGTTTCTGAAAGGTGGGGACCATGGCTTACACTGTTTTTGCATATGCCCTCCCACTCTTCAAACACCTATTAGAAGACCATGTATACTTCTCAGTAGCTCTTTATTAAATATAAGCACCAAATAAATTCCCCCACCATGAAAAGGGTGAGTGCCTGCCTATCTAGATCCTCACCCGTTGAACCATACTGTCCCTGAAGCTTCTGCCTTTCTCATAAGATAATTTACTTTCCACGTGTTTCTCAGGAAGCCTAGCAGCCAGTGATGATTAAAACCCCCTAGTGAGTGAACTTCCTCTCTCAAGTATCATAATTCCACAGTTAAAATGGCACCACCAGAAAATGCTTCATTTCAGCATTGATAGTTCATGCAAATGGACAAGAAATAGGCATTTTGGAACCTAGTGGGCCCATGACAGTGTAAATGAAATGCGTGATCTACACGGAAGTGACCATATTTATCTTTCATAGAATTCACTAAGTTTGATCTATAAAAGGGCCAGGGAATTTTTTTCCCCCTCAAGTCTGTGACTTTTCACGCTTCTCAGGCTATATAAAAATGAAGCTGGAATCTGGCAGGAGACTAATCTATAGACAGCTGGTTCTTGTCTCTCTGTACACACTGTATGAGTGTGGGTGTGTATATATATATTTGTATAAAAGGATATATAAGGCTTCATTTTGAGAAAGAGAAGGAGGGAGAGAGAGAAAGAGAAGGAGAAAAGAAGAGAGGGAAAGGAGACAGAGAGAGAGAAAAAGAGAGACACAGAGAGAGAGATAGAGACAGACAGACAGAGACAGAGAGACAGACAGAGACAGAGAGAGAGAGAGAGAGGCCAGAGAGACTGAGCTCCAGGAAATATGAGTTGGGGAAAGTAGATGAGGTGAAAATAGAGGTGAATAAAAGCTTGAAGGTTTGAAGAAAGAAAGGAGGAAGAGAGAGATGATACTTATTTCCTATGTTTTTCAGGGGGGGGGAGGAAGAGATTAATTGAAAACAAATACAAGGGGGGTACCTGTGCTCAGGCCCCCATGTTTTTTCTTGGACCTCAGTCCCTGGGGGGAAGTTCATCACAGAAGACTGTACATGAGTTCCACAGTTTGATAAAATCATCCAGCACAGAGTTCTGGTGGGGTAGGCACACCTTTCACACACACAGCTGAAAGAGATGGATGAGGAAAGAGGGCAGTAATAGCTGGAGAAAGAGGGAGGAAATGAAATGTCTTGAACTGGGGCATATTGTTCACTTTGGTGATGACAGCCAAAGGAACAGCCTGGTATTTCAGTGATCGCCCAGTCATAGATCCAAGATGTCGGGGTCCCCAGAGCTACAGTGAATTTCTTTAGCGTCTTGCTGTGAAGAAACTGATGTTTCACCCTCCTCTTGGGCTGGGAAGAGAGAGTACTTAACAGGGAGGTGACACCAGCTCTCCCTGGGAGATGCTTGGTGGGAGGTGCAATCATTTGGGAATGTGGCTGAGAGCTTTTAATACCTGATTCAATTCCTTGCTTGCCACCCTACTATTCTCTCCTAATTAAATATCTTTGCTTTGAATTCATGTGTCATCTGGCTTGGTCTAGAATAAAGAGATGCATTGCAGGGAACTCAGAGGTGTGGATCTAAATAGAAAACTATCCCAATAATAGTGTGCATCTAGATGTAGCTAAGAAGCCAAGCTGGGAGAGCCTCAGGGTGCTTGACAGATAGATAGTTAGACAGACCAACAGACAGAGAGCAGGAGACAAAGAGGAAGGAAGAGATACAAAGGGAGCGATAAAAAGGGGAAAGAAAGAAAAAGGAAAGAAGGGAAAAAGAAGAAGAGGAATGAAAGATGAGAGAAGGAATGAGGGAGAGAAAGAGGCAGGGAGGGAAGGAGAAAAGGAAAGTGAAAGAAAGGGAAGGAGGAAGAGATTCTCCTAGAAGTGAATTTTTTAGACATCTACAAAGCTGGAATGAAAAGAATCCAAGAATCCAAGGGTCTGGGTTCTCCTCTCTGCTCTCTTACTTAGCATTTATATTTTGTATCATATTGTAAAATACCTTTGTATTAACATGAGGAAGTTACTTCTGACTGAGCCTCAGTGAAATGAAGGGGATAAAAGGAATTATCTCTAAGGGCCCCTCTACATCTTAGGACCCCTCCTTGTTGCTTATTTCTCCAATTATACTTGGTTTTATAGTGCTTTTTGAGATTCTATGATACTCCATACATTCTGCCTAGTATTATAATTACCAATATACATATTTGCAAGATATCTAGGTGGCAGAGTGGATTCCTGGAGTCAGGAAGATTCATCTTCCTGAATTCAAATCTGGCCTCATGCACTTACTAGCTGTGTGACCCTGGGCAAGTCACTTCACTCTGCTTGGGGTAGAGAAGGACATGAGGTTAACTTTATGCCATCAGTTTCCTCACCTGTCAAATGAGCTGGAGAAGGACATGGCAAACCACTCTAGTATGTCCACCAAGAAAACCCCAAATGGAGTCATGAAGAGCAAGACACAACTGAAACAACTGAAAATACATATTCTATATTCCCTATTAGACGGGAAGCTTTTAGGGGGCAAGCACCTCATCTTATTCACCTTTGTATCTCTCACCAACCCAGCTTTGTGCTTTGTACAAAGATATAGCCAGATGGATAGGTAGGTAGGTAGGTAGGTAGGTAGGTAGATAGATGGATGGATGGATGGATGGGTGGCTGGATGGATGGATGGATGGATGGATGGATGGATGGATGGATAGATAGATAGATAGATAGATAGATAGATAGATAGATAGATAGATAGATAGATAGATAGACAGACAGACAGACAGACAGACAGACAGACAGACAGACAGACAGACAGACAGACAGACAGATAGATAGATAGATAGATAGATAGATAGATAGATAGATAGATAGATAGATAGATAGATAGATGATAGGTAGGTAGGTAGGTAGACAGGCAGACAGGCAGACAGATAGATACATAGATAGATAGATGATAGATAGATAGATAGATAGATAGATAGATAGATAGATAGATAGAATGAAGAGTCAAAACAATGTGGCTAGGAAGTTTTCTGTGTAAAACGTTTAGATATGCAAATAAACAATTATTAATATAATAACTCAATTTAAGTACCCGATCTCATATATATTTGTATCTCCCACCATACTAGCTCTGTACCTTTGTACGTGATTAAAAATCTTCCTGCACAACATTGTAGAAAGGGCACAAAGGGCACTATATTTTGGGAGTCAAGGATTGCTTCAAAATGCAAATTCATCATCATTATTATTATCATGATGACTTGTTTATATATGACTTTATTATGATTTACAAAATCTTTTCCTAATGACAGTCCTATGAAGTAGATGAGGAAAAGTATTATTAGACTCATTTTCTAGGTGGAGAGACTGACTCAGGGAAGTTAAATTGAATTGGTAATAAATGGCAGTTAGGTCAGCCCAGACCTTCTGACTGCTTTACACTACATCCCACTGTCTTGCTAGGGTTGATTAAGAATGATTAATCTTCAGGGTGACACACAGCTGAAGCATAAATGAAGACAAGCTAAGCATACAAAAAGGAGGTAAGTTTGAGTAGTTTGGTCAAAACAGGGAGCGTAGGGTAGTCTAGGGAGCTGGGAAAATCAAGTTTGGTCTGAACCAGGAATCTGTCCCACCATGGGAGCTAATGAAAGAAACTGCTTTCTCAGGTTGGCAGGAACAGTCAACTAGCCCTTCTTAAGTGCCCACTATGTGCCAGGCACATAGATATTAGTAATTGTTTATTTGCATATCTAAACGTTTTACACAGAAAACTTCCTAGCCACATTGATTTGACTTTTCATCTATCTATCTATCTATCTATCTATCTATCTATCTATCTATCTATCTATCTATCTATCTATCTACTCTCTCTCTCTCTCTCTCTCTCTGTCTCTCTATCTCTCTATCTATCTCTCTACCTACCTATCTACCTATCTACCTATCTATCTGTCTATCTATCTATCTATCTATCTATCTATCTATCTATCTGTCTGTCTGTCTGTCTGTCTGTCTGTCTGTCTGTCTGCCTGTCTACCTATCTGTTCTTAGGAGGAAGGCATGAACAGAGTTGCTTCATGACCTTGGTCAAGACATTTTCCGCTCTCTTGCCCTGTGTAGAGGTCAACTTCATGACTCCCAGATACTTCCAAGCATCTGATTTTGTTGTCCCCCAATCACTGACTACACTTCAGTCCCACGACATTAAGATTAAATTCATCCTTTCCTGTGACCATTCCCAATACATATATAAGATACAAGACAGGCCTTGAAAGTGGGAGTGATTTAGAGTCACAGACTAAGGAGCTTAAAGGGACATGAGATATCATCTACTCCAACCCTCATCTTATAGATGAAGAAACAGAGGCCTCGGGGAAAGGAGAGACCTTGCCCAAAGTCACTCAGGTGGTCAGCGGCAGAATCAAGACTCAAAGGCTTAGAGTCTTTGGCTCCAAGTCACAGTAACAGAGCCAGAATATATAGTATCAGGTCCAGGGCTCTAAGGATTCCCCCCAAAATTACTAGAAATCATGTTAACATGGTATGTACTTTGTTATGGTCCTGGTAAGTCGGTAAGTCTGTTGTACCTGCTATCTGAATGGATTCTTTTGTTTATGGTCTCAGGCCCTAACCTTTTCTTAAGGAGGTTAACTTTCTGCCATCTAACCAAGACTTCCTTAATCTTGCCTATAAATATGGATGACATGTTAACGAGGTTAACTGTTCACATACTAGCACATACACTTGCATATATCAGTGGCCTGCTGGTAAATAATTAACAGCCAGGTCTGGGACGAAGGAGTGGAGGGAGACAAGACACATTTTGGAACTTAATCTTCATTGTTAATATTTTCTCCATCACGTTCTTAGGTCTAGATAATTGACAAAACAGTAAATCAAGTCCCGGTTTGCAGCATTTGCCAATTTTGGGGGTATAAATGCTTACGTTGAAAAGCTATGAATTGGCTCTCCCAAGTCTGCACAGGTTGGCTCCAGCATCCCCCTGCATGCTCACAAAATAACATTGAAGGCCTGAGTAAATATCAATTAATTCACAGTAACTTGATCCTCACCGGCATTTCTTAGGAAATCAAGCGTGATGCTGTGAAAAGAGAGCTAATTGTGGAGTCAGAGTCCTGGTTTGAATCCCAGATCTCCTACTTCCTAGTTATGTGACCTTGGGGAAGCTATTTAAACTTTCTAGATTTCACATACCCATTTCTCTAGACTCAGAGGTTAAATTTCTAGTCTATGGTAATGGAGTAACGGGATGGTGCAGGGCCTGGAGTCAAGAAGACCTGAATTCAAATCCAGACACTTACTAGTTGTGTGACCCTGGGCAAGTCACTTCACCCTGTTTGCTTCAGTTTCCTCATCTGTCAAATGAGCTGGAAAAAGCAATAGCAAACTACTCCATTATCTTTGCCAAGAAAACCCTAAACAGGGTCACAGAGAATGGGACATGACTGAACCACCACCACCACAACAACAAAAGGGTAACAGAACTAGAATAAGTGTGGCTGGAATTGAAAGCCATGTCTTCTTGACTCCAAACTGGATGCTTCCTACTGCACTCTCACCTTGTCCTTAATATCTAATAGAATGTCAGCTTCTCGAGAGCTAGGAATAACTTTTTTTTGTCTTTGTATCTTCAGCACATCCTATTTAGTAGTCACTTACTACATACCTGTTGATTTATTGAACAATCCAAATAAAAATGGAATCTTGTGGAAAGGGATATAGACTAAGGAGAGGGCCAGTAGAATTATCTAGATAATGGTTTCCACCTTTATTTTGCTAGAAAAGACTTGGACCAGAAAGAAATTCTCTGTGTATTTGTGTACATGCAGACATGCTCCTGTAAAAAGAGGAGGCTAGAAATCTGTGTGAGATCTACAGGACTCTACACATGATGTGATTTCAGTTGTATTGAGAAGATCCTCTTTGCCCCCAAAGGTCTCCCCACTGAAAGTCCCTCAGTGCTTCCCATTCCATTAAGAAAATCATTCACTGTGCCCCTATAGGGTTCCACTCTTAAAATGCTCCTTCCCATGTTGGACCACTCATTAAACCTGTAGCCTTGGGCCATGGTTGGTCGGCAATCTTTGAGAAACAGGGTGCCAGGTTGCCGCCCCATCTCTCTGGGCTAAGACAAGAGGGTGAAGATGGGAAGGGGACCTCATAAGCACCTGCTCAAAAATGTTCCTACCCCAAACACCAATTAGAGATTTTCCTTATCTGACTGGATTTTTTTTTTCCTTTTAAAATGCAAATACCTCTTGTGAGTTAAGCTTATTATGATTTGTATCTTTAATCAGATAATCAGCTTGTGTTCTTCCTAACACTAAGGGAATACAAGTTATGGCTAAAGAAAGGGCTTCTATATGTATATATATATATATTTCTATTTATATGCCAGGAGACTGGGGTGAAACTTGATGGTTTTCAGTATTTTCAGTATTCTTTGTGATTTCATTAGTGTCTTGTACCTGGGACAAAGCATGGCGTCCTAGCATCATGGATAGAAAGCTGATCTTGGAACCAAGAAGATCTACAATCAAGTCTGGCCTCTGACGTACCAATAAATATGTATTAAGTGTCTACTATGTGTCAGGTGCCATACTAAGCACTAGGTCTCATGTTTCTCCCATGAGATCTTTGAAGGCAGGAATTGGTTTTTGCCTTTCTTTGTATCCCTAGCACTTAGCACAGAGCCTGGCACCATAGTAGGGACTTATAAATGCTTATTGACTATGTGACTCTGGACAAGTCCCTTAACTTCTCCATGTTTCAGGCAATATTCTATAAGTTTTCTCAAAAGGGAATTTTCAATACCAGCAAAATCACAAGTTAAGTCCTTACTACTTCCTGTCTTTAGAGGTTCCATAGTCATGGTTCATGTTCAGAGGAACAGGATTACAGACCAAACACTATAAAAGGTATAAAGCACTTTAAAGCCTTAAAGCGCTGCGTAAATGCTAGCCACTGTTGTTTTGTTTAGTTATTGTTCAGTCTTGTCTGACTCTTCCTGATCCCATTTGGGGTTTTCTTGATAGAGATACTAAAGGAGTTTGCCATTTCCTTCTCCAGTTCATTTGATAGATGAGAAAACTGAGGCAAACAAGGCCACATAGCTAGTAAGTGTCTGAGGCTGCATTTGAACCCAGGCCCTCTGACTCCAGAGCCCACACTCTTTCCACTGCATCAGGCATGTTCCCAGTCATTTTCCCAGGTCCCTGCTTCTCCCTGAAGTGGTTCCCTGTCCTGGCTTTGAGGATGTCTCCCTCTTCAAGGTGTCAAGTCCTCATTATCCCCCACTGATGAGACCTTTGTTCTGGCATTGAAAGTTCAACTCCTCTAATTACCAATCCAACATTCTAAGAAGTGTGGTAGAGTAGAAAAGCACAGGATTTGAAGTTAGGGGACCTGGGTTCAAAGGCTGCCTCTGTCATTTAACTACCTGTGTGCTATTAGGTAAATCATTTAACTTCTCTGGGCTTCACTTGCTTCATCTATAAAAGAGAAGGGTGGATTAGGTGACTTTTATCAAGTTCTCAATTCTTGATGATGTGATCAGAGTGTAAACCATCCTCAGGGGCTACTTCCCATCTCCCACTCATATTGGCAGGTTAGAATCCCAGAGGTCAGCTGAATTTCTTTCCTCAAGGCTCTAGGAGTAATCCTGAGGGATTGGGGGCAATCTCTTACTGTTATTGACAGGCCCCCACTGCTCCCCAATATCAATTGGCCAGTTCACTTCTCCTCAATATCACTTAACCAATAAACTTTTACAAAGGGATATTTATTGAGAAGTACAAACTAGGACACTTACTACTCCCCCTGCATATCCACTCTGTCCTTGGGGGAAAGTACTCAGTCTTAAAGTGGTTGCTATAAAATGTTCCCCTCCAGCCAATACTATGGATCATGGTATTTGCTGGTGTAGCAAATCCTTTTTTCCCTTCAAGGAATCCCTACCAAGTTCACTTCTGAGTGTGGCATAACTAGTATGTAATTGCCTCAATAAGTTAGTCGAGGAGCAAGTCACTCATCAGGTCTCATTCCCCCCATCAGATTTGGCTGTTGCTACTGGTTCCAACTGATAAGGGGACTTTTGATGACTCCTCCAACACTTAGACACTGTTCTATTCCATCTCAGATGCTCATTTACCTAAAATCAGAGAAGAATAAACATAAGGAAGTAGAAGAAATTGAGACACCCTGGATGAATGGCCACGTGGCATCGGGGAAGGGGTACAATGACCTCTGCCATTGCTGCTACTTTTTCTCCCCACCTGGAGACTCACAGCACTTCTTTCTCCCTCAAAAGCCTTTCATCATCACACAGTAAGATGAGAGAAAGCAGTCAAAGGATACCTGGGTGAGCTTTGAAGTGAGGGGCAAAACCCCTCTGTTAAGCATGATCAGACAGAGACTCACTAGGCCTGGTTGTTATCAGAAAGAGCATTATTATAAATATGTTAAAGACTGGGCCCTTGAGGTTTTGCCCCCACCATTACATTAGGTGTTATCTAAGGCCAAGTCTATCTGATCCTGAAATCATTGTGGGGTGGAGGGTGAGTGGAAGAGATGGTGTTGTGATGGGCAGAGATGTTATAAGTGGATAGAAAATGGGTAGGAGGAGAGGCACACAATGGGAAATTTCCTGGTTGATAGAAGCCAAAAAATTTACCTGTGTGTCACATGTTACAAAAGACTGGAAATACTGTCCTACAGAGACACCATAAAAAGGCCCTACCAACCATTGGCAAGTTCTAATTAATCTCAGTTGACCCAAGAGAGAATTCAGCAGATGAAGTCCATTGGCAGCTTCCCAGCGGTGCCTGATCAAATGAGTGGAGCAAGGGGCCTGCATGGATCCTTTTCTAGGAGGGGTGTGAGCACACTGTCACCATCTTCATTATTTAAACACCAGGTTTGTATCCATCTCAAGGCCCACTTGGAGGATTAATCCTCCGGGGAAGTACAATTGGTCACATTCAGGAGTCACGCTCTTCTGATAAGAGCAGAAAGAGTTGTAATTCTTTTCCCACTGACAAGCCTTCAAGGGAAAAATGAAATGGTTGAAAGCCTATATTTAAAGCATCTCACAATAGCTTACGAGTCAATGCAAGTGAATGTTGCATGAACAGGGGGAGAGACTGTGATGGACAGGAAATGTCTGAGGCAGCAGAGAAAGGAAGATGGTAGCTCTCTCTGGAGACACCACCAGGGCTCTCACAGGAAGAATGGGATGTGGAATGAATGCCTGGGACCCAGCCTGTGAGGCTGGGCTTGGGTGGGCCACCAGTCAAGTCAGCCTGGGAACAGTGAGGGCCCAGAGCTCAACCTTTATTTCTCTCCACAGATAACATAAAACTAAAAAAATATGATAATAATATAAATATAATATAATAATATAAAACTAAAAAAAAAACTCCCAGGAGATCAGAAACCATGAAGAAAATGCTCCTTCTCTTTTCATTAAATCTCCCCATTCCACCCCCACCACAACCATGCACCTCTACCATTTTCTAGACTGATAATACCAGCCTAGAGACTGAAGACCTTCTGTACTTGGGTTTGCTAAAGAGTCAATCCCTAACCTCCAGTTGAGCTGTCTGCCCCCTTTCCTGAGGGACCTATATAGAGCTATGCTTTTAGGGATCTCTGAAAAGGAATTTTAAACTTGGAGTTCCCATCAGACCTACACAATCCAATTAATTTACAGAAATAGGAAGGTAAATTTCAGGTTTGCTCTCCTCCCCTTCACTCTATCCTTTCCTGTTCCTCTAGTGCCATAGTCACATGGTTACACATCTCTTCTCTAAAACACTAGATCCAGGAGCTCTCTCACTCTCCTCCCTGCCCCTGCTGAGGCTGTTTCTCAAGATATGTGGTTTCCTCCTCTCTGAGGGACATACTGATTCCCCTCCAGGAACGTCTAAGGGGTTCTGCCACTGTTATCTCATGATCTGAGAGGGGGCTGTGTCAATGCATAAGCTTCACCCCACCCTGAACCCCTAGGGGCCCACTCAGATCTTGTCTGTATTAAGCTCTGTTTATTTCAACTGTTTCTTAGAAGGCTTTTATGTTCCTTTCTATAAATCCAGATCCCAAGTACTCCCAGTGAGCCCTGCAATGACCTCACCCAATCAAATCAGTCCCCACCAGGAATCAATCAATTATCCTCAATGAGATGCGAAGGGCTGAGCAATCACCCTGGCCTGGACTATCCCACCACCTGCATCAAAACCATGGGCTCAATGGAGACATCCCTAACTATAAAAAAGGCATGAGCAAATGAAGACTTTCCCCTTCAGCCTTATGAAGTCACCCAAGTTTCTTCCTGGTCACCCCCTCTACCAGCTCCTATATCTTATTCTATATTATATTATTATAGCTTGTAGTAGCATATCTCCCATTTGGGTATGAACTACGTTGCTCTTACCAAATTCTAAGTTCCCTGAGGGCAGGGATTGAATCTTAACTAGCTAGCATTGCTAACTGGCCCAGTGTCTTGTAAGATGTTCTGAACATAGGAGCTGACTTTACTCCTATCCTTCACACCCAACCCTCTATCTACCATCCCTGTGCCTTGGTGTTGGTCATTCCCCATATCTGGAACATACTCCCTCCTTCTTTCAAGGGACAGCATCACCCTCAACATGAAACCATCCCTAATGCCTTTCCCCTACTAGTGTCTCCCTCTCAAATTTTTTATTCTTGTTGCTTAATCATTTTCAGTTGTGTCCAACTCTTCATGATCTAATTTGAACTCAGGACCACCCTCTCAAATGGCCTCATATTGAATTACTTTGTATATGTTTGAGTTCATTCACTTTATATTTATGCTTTCTGTTTTTACATACTGTTAATCTCCCCTTTTAGAACATAAGGAGCTTGAGAGCAAGAATTTTTCACTTTTGTTTCTATCCCCAGCACCTGACTCAGTGACTAGCACATAGTAGGCATTTAATAAATACTTATTGATGGATTGATAGGCTGACCAATTCGATAAACTTTTTTTTAATTTAAATGAAGGGCAAATGAGAGAAGGAACGGCAACATGGCTCACTTGATGATGAGTTCTCTAGCTCTAGGGTCAATGCTCTTTAGATTCCCTCCCCCAAGAAATTAGAATTCTTTCCAGGGCCTAGGGCAGGCAGAGGCAGCTGGGGAAGGAGAAGAGGGTGGTGCAGAGACCACTGTACTGACTCCCCAGTCAGCTCAGATCTGGGTCCTCCCATTACTAAGTACTCCCCTCTCAGCCTCAGTTTCTCCATCTGCAAAATAGTTGATCTGATCTCTAAGGTCCCATTCAACCTTCTTTGTTTGTCCTTCATTCTCAAAGAGGACCACCAAGTAAGTCTTGTTGATTGCAGAGGCAGGTGCCCATAGGTCCCTGGAGTGTTTTCCAGTTAAGGTGAAGAGATTTTTTTACAACAATAAAGACAATGTAAGAAGTAAAGTCCACACTCGTGGTCCTGGCTATTTTCATTAGCCACATTGTACAGTAGAGAACTATCTAGCTGTGGACTCCAAAAGACCTTAGTTCAAATCCTGCCTCAAACACTAACTACATGACCCTGGACAAGTCATATCAATTCTCTAGAAGGGAGATTTTAACTCTGGTCCTCTGACTCCAAAACAAGACTCTTTTCCACTTTACATCCATTCAGTTCAGTTGCTTCCTAGATCAAACCGGAGAGGACAACAAATTGCCCTTGAAATCCTAAGACTAAACAACATGGACAATGGTATCTGATTTTCAAAATGTTTGATTTTTAACCCAGGAAACCATTTCTCAAGGAAATCCAAATATCTCTGCATTCAACTATAACAAGGAATGGGTAGCATCGTCACATGGAAGAATTGTTTGCCAACAAAATGAAGAGCCATGTGTGCCAAGGGACCATGGGCACCCATGTAACCAACAACTTATTCAATTGTTCCAACATCCCTGTGACTTAAGGACTACAGGTATCATTAGCCCCATTTACTAGATGAGGAAATTAAGAGGTTAAAAGAGGCTCAGGAAGGTCAGTGGCTTGCCTAGGGTCACCACACAGCTAGTAAGTATCAGAGACAGAATTTGAACATAGATCCTCCTATCCCCAAGACCAAAATGCTCTCCTCTTCATTATGCAGCCTCTCCACGTCAGCTATTAGTAAGAGATATTCCCTAGGGACGGGGAAGAATTAACCTCTTTTCTCCTCAACCCCAGCAGAGTTCTAATCCCAGAATGCTGGAGATGAAAGAGCCCATGGAGAGTTCATCTGGCTCTTATTCTGCAGTAGGATGTTGACCTCCAGGGGATGGAGTGGTTTCCTCTAGATCCCACAGCAGTAAATGCAGAATTGCAGTCAAGCCAAGGTCTCCTGCTTCCACATCTGCCATGTTCATTCCATTTTCCTTCTCTATGAAAAAAGGAGGTTAGACTGGATGAACTCTAAGTTTATCTCAAGCCTCTGATGTGGTGAGTGAAATCCATCCCTAGCTCCATCCAGGGAAGACACTGTTCTAATTCTAATGATCAGTATCATCTACCTAGACTCAATCATACAACCATCAACTGGCTGTAAGTATTGGGAAGGACTTTTAGAACACGATGTCTTAAAGTTGGAAGAGGTCATCGTAAATGTTAGGACACACCATGGCAGGGAGACTTTATTTCTATTATGGGGGAAGGGGGGGCCAGCAATTGGGGTTAAGTGACTTGACCAGGGTCATACAGCTAGTAAGTATCTGAGGTTGGGTTTGAAGTCAGATCCTGTTGGATCACCTATGATGACCCTAGGCAAGACTCTAGTGCCGGGGCTCTATCTACTCTGCCAATTAGATGCCTCATGGAAGAGACTTTTACAAGGATGAGGAACCTGTGAACTCCAGACCCCAATTGGTCCTCTAAGTCCTCAAGTATGGCCTTTTGACTGAATCCAAACATCAGAGAACAAATGCTTTTATTAAGGGAATTTGTTCTGTGGAAGACCAGTCACATGTGGTCTTGGGGTCAAAGGTTCCCCACCCTTGTTTTAGAACATGGAATGTTAGGACACAGAATGTCAGAAGTAGAAGGGGCCACAGATTTTAAAATGTTAGACTATAAACTGCCATAGCCAGAAGAGACTTTGGAATATAACAGAGTTCTAAGATATTTAAAAATTAACTTTTTTGTGTGTCTTGGCATTTTTCTAAATGTGTTTTTTAAAGTTTTATTGATGTCTTTTTAAATATTGCAAATATTTCTGGATATGCCCTCCCTTCCCTGATCCTGCCACCTCTGCCTTTCCTTGCACCAAAGACAATTAACATTTAAGCCAAATCTGCAGCTGCATCTACTACCCCTTCTCACAGTGGGTGCAACAAACAAGAAACTCTAGAACATCAACTATTTTAAAATGACATTGCTATTGATATCTTTCGTTTTAATATTAACATTTTGTTTTAATATAAAACATTTTTAACATAGTTTTAACTATATTTCCCTATATCCCTTTTTCTTCTCTGTCCCAGAGAGGCAGACCAAACAAAGAATTTTTTTCTTAAAGAGGAAAAAAATCAGTAAAACTGATCAATACATGGGGAAAAAATTTGAAAATATAAACAACATTACATACCCAAGTCCCCCCTCCCCCCACTTCTGCAAAGGTTGGAGAGGGGCTTTCTCCTATCTCTGCTTTGGAGCCATGCTGGTTATTTGTAATTTTACAACATTCATTTTCAATTACTTTGTGTTTTATCTTTCCCCTTCTATTGTCCCAAGTGAGTATATTTGTTTTTGTAGCTCTGTTCAGTTCACCCTGCATCAGTTCATGTAAGGATTTCCTCAATTCTCTGGAATCATCATATTCGCCTTTTCTTACAGCATGGTAATATTCCATTACATGGAACACAAATTGAGTAGCCATTCTTCAATCCACTTTATTTCCGATAGGACATACAATATCAGGTGGAACCTCCTATTTTAAGTAGACCCAGGGCCATCTCTGAACGTCCTGATCTCTTACCACTGGAACAAGGTGGTTCCAGAGGAGAAAGTGAGGCTGGTGACTTTACATAGCCCTGCCTCACTTAAATCCAATTTACTTGTGAGTCATGACATCACCTTCCTGTCCTCTTCAAGAATGAAGGACAAACAATTTTACACAGGGAAAAACAGAGGTCTGGATGAGGGAAAGCAGTTTTCTAGAAATCATATTGCCTCTTTACATAATACCACCTCTGCAATCCAGAACCATTATTTCTTCATGCTATACTCCCTTTTCAGGCTAACTGCAAACAATCTCTTGAACTAATCCTCATACTTGTTTACAAAACATTGTCAAACTTCTAAGTTTCCACAGCTTCTTTTAGAACCAAGCAGTACCACCAGTGACAGATTTCATCCCAGTAATTCCAGTATAATGGGGCATGGGTTTAGGGAAGGAACAAAAAGAGCTTATCATCCCATGTTCATCCCAGTTGGAATCTCCTTACCCCCCTCCCACTTTGTCCCCGTTTCCCCTTTGCCCTCAATCCAAGGATACATGTGATAGTCCCTTGGTTCAAACCGAGAGCAGACAGAAAGCCAACATTGTATATGAGGCCAGGGCTCATGAGCCTCTTAGTAGAGATTTTGACCTCATATGGTGCATTAATCAGGTGGTTACATGGGCATCCATGATCCCTTGGCACACGTGGTCTTTCATTTTGTCATCAAATTTGATGCTTTCTCTGTAAGAAAGGGACTCCTGCTTTGTTGTAGTTGACTGAAAGAGAACTTGAATTTCCTAAAGGAGATAAGCTGTGGTATAAAAAAAATCAAGTTTTTGAAAATCAGATCCTATTTTCTATCAGTTAGCCTTAGGATTTGGGATACCCTTTATCTTCATCTCTGATTTGGTTTGTCCAGGAAGAGATTGAGTTTTTCCTTGCATTGTTACCCAATAGTAGATTCATTAACTCAGTGAATTTCTGAGCTGGAAGAGATCTTAGAAAATGTCCAGTCCAGTGTCCTCATTTTACAGGAGAGGAAACTGAGGCTTAGGGAGAGGCGATATGTCATCCAGGGTGGCAAGGCTAGGAGTCAAACTCAGGTCTCCTGATAATCAGGTCAAAACTCTTGCCATTTCCTGAACTCAGGACCTGAGTTCAAATTCAGCCTCAGATACTTACTAGCTGTATGACCCTGGGCAAGTCACTTTACCCTGGTTGCTGCCTAAAATAGAAATAAAAACAAAATAGATTTTCTCCTATTAAGTTGGCCATCTTCAGTGGACGGCAGCTCCTAATACTTTTGCTGGAAATGTCTCTATCCCTCAGCTTCAGTTTCAAATAGTTGGTGACCACTAAACAAAGGCAGATAAGCACTAGGGGAGCCCCAATTTAAAAGAAAACTTAAGAAAGACAGTGTAAGATAGTAGAGATCTTGCAGCGACTTGGGTCAGAATAAAATAAATATCAGATCCTGTCTCAGGCACTTGATAGCTTTGTGAATGAGGGCAAATCACTTAACCACTCTTACCCTCAGTTTTCCCATTTAAAATGGGGACAATGACACCTGAACTACCCCAGAGTTGTGAGGAAAGTCCTTAGCAAGCCTTTAAGCTAGCTGTAGGCTTATGAGTTATTACTAATGAATCCTTTTGTAAAGCAAATCCTTTTGTAATGCAAATTTATCTGCTTTCTAAATTTGTATTTTCATTCATCAACTTTCTTTAAAGAAGGTCATACTTATAATTCCCCCCAAACTGATAGTCACCATTAAAAGTTAATGTGGTCTTTGTGAAGAAATGAGGTTTCTTGGTGGACTCTGGGAGGACGATTGGTGATGGGCTGTGTTTAAAAGAGGTTTAAGATCCATTTCTGTCTTTAAATCCACAGTTCTTTAGCCTGGGTTCAAATCACCGTAAGGCTTTGCCCTCTCTGAGCCTCAGTTTCCTCCTTTGGAAAATGAGACGATTGAATTCAGTGATAGGTAGGTGCCCATCCTGGCTGTCACTTACCATTTAGGTGAGCTGTGGTGAGGCATCTGCTCTTCTGGGGATGCATCTGTAAAAGGAGGAGTCTGGACTAGAAAACACATAAAACAACTTCCAGTTTTAAATATATGATTCTGTAAGCCCTCCTAGACATTCTTTGGACAAAATACCTGGGCCACTGAAGTATGGGTATGACTTCCCATTGACCAGAAGGCTTGGTGTTGATTGGGATTCTACTTTAGGGGATTGTCCTAGGTCATGTGTTGTTGCTGGGGTGATCGTGAAAAAGGATGTACACAGGATTTAGAGGCATCGTGGTGGTGGCAAAAATTTCAGAATGAAAAAGTGGGCAGGTGTGTCCAATCCTGTCTCAGGCACTGGCTAGCCGTACGAATATGGGCAAGTCACTTAATACTAACCTTTCCCATCAGAGAGTGATCTTGAAGCAAGAAGGTCACAGGAGTTTCTCCTCCTTCTCCTCCTCCTCTTAACGTCTTCTTCTCCTTCCTGATTTCAAGCCTGGCACTCTATCCACAGGGACACCTAGCTGCCCTTATGCAATTATGCTTATTTATTACAAAGATGTTTCTTTCTTTTTTTTTTCATCACAGGGACTGATTTGATAGCAACAGTATTGGCCGAAAAAAAGAAAAGATCATTGAAACCTTTAAAAGAAAATGCACAGAAAAGAACAGAAGGAAATTCAGAAGGAAACACAGACAAGTAGGACAGTTTTGAAAATGACATGTTGAACTTAGTATATGTGACTATATATACTACTCACAGATTCACATATAATCATGTTTTTATGTTCTATTTCTGTATGTGGAAATGCTAATTTTTTCTGTTGGTGTTTGTTAAGTACAGAATTTTTTTTAAAGTAAATCTAAATATTTTGGACAAGTGTGAAGCGTAGAAGACAAAGACAGAATAGCACGACAAAAACATTGTACATTAACATCTCAATAACTTCTTAGAGAAAACTGAGGCCATCTGTTGTAAGCTCCCTTTTCTCCCTAATCCTACGGCCCATGTATCCCTACAACCTCCACTGCAGAACCAACTGGTCAGCTCCAGTTGGGCAACACAGCCTTTCCTTCCTTTCTTCTTTCTTTCCTGTCTTCCCTCCCTCTTTTCCCTCCCTCCTCTCGCTCTGTCCACATGGAGTATCATACCCTAACCTGCACGTGCTCTCCCAAAGGAATGTAAATTTTGATCACTGAATCCTCATACGATATCTTGGGGTTTACAGGCTAGATTTCTTTCTAAAGAATCTTACCTTAAACCCAAATCACTCTGGCTCTCATAGATTGGCTAACAACATGGCTCAGTCCAAGGCTCACTTAGTCATTGTTTGAGCCTCAATGGCTCAGAGTGAATGTAATAGAAATTGTTTCTGTTTTGACCAGAAACCCTGAGGATCTTCCCCTTCCAGATTAAATTTTTTTATTTTGACTAGGTAAAAGAGGCCATTCTTTGCCTCATTTCTGGCATTGCCTCAGACAGGCTGAGAACTGGGAAAGACCTTAGATTCCCATTGCATCCCAGGCCATTTCCAGTCATCCTGATCTATATCTTGCCACTGGACCAAGATGGCTCTGGAGGAGAAAGTGAGGTTGTTGACCTTGCACAGCCTTACCTCACTTAAATCCAATGCATTTGCAAGTCGTAACCTCACCTTCCTGATGTCATGGTCCTCTTCAGGAATGACAGACAAACAACAACAGCCCACAGTTCCTCAACATCATTGTTCGTTCTCTCCTCCTTTGCTCCAGTCTCAGAGAAAGAGGTTGTCCAGCTTCTGGCCAAGGCCAAGTCTCTATTTGTGCCCTGGATCCAATTCCTTCCCATCTCTTCAGGGAAGTGGCCTCTTTAATCACTCCCTCCTTCTTCCTAAATTTGTGCACAAGTTGTCAACTCCCTTAGAATGGGAGCTTCAAGAAGGTTTTTTGTTTTTTTTGCCTTTGTATTTCTAGAACCTCACTCATAATAAATGTTTTTTTGATTGATTCAGTCCCTCTTTTCCACTGGGTTCTTCTCTTCCACAAACACATTCAGATCTCCCCCATCCTTTGGAAATCTCTACTTGACTCTCCCATTCCTTCAAACTATCTCCTTATAGCTCTCCTCCCTTCTTTCACAGCTAAGCTCTTCTTTTTCAGTGTCAAACTCCTAGGAGAAATAGCCTTGTCAACAGCATTTATTAAGCACTTACTATTTATTAAGTGCCTACGCTGTATTAATCACTAGGCACACAAAGAAATGTTAAAAGAACAGGCTTTCCTTTCAAGGAATTCACAGCAGAATGTCACGGACAGACAATTAGGTAAAAATAAGATATGTAGATAGGATTAACTGGAGATAATCAACAGAGGGAAGGCACTGGCATTAAGGGAGATTAGGAAAGGCTTCTAGTAGAAGATGGGAGTTTGTTTCTTCTTTCTCACATCTCACTCACTTCTCAGTCCCTTGAAATCTGACTTCTAGCCCTAGCACACTTGAATTTATTCTCTCCAGCATTATTATTATGCAGTCAATCAGTCATGTCCAACTCTTCCTGACCTCATAGAACATCTGTGGCATTTTCTTGGCAAAGATACTGGAGTGGTTTGCCATTTCTTTCTCCAGCTTATTTTACAGATGAGGAAACTGAAGCAGACAGGGTTAAGTGACTTGCCCAGGGTCTCACAGCTAGTAAGTGTCTGAGTCTAACTTTGAACTCAGTTCTTTCTGACTCCAAGCCTAGTGCTTTATCCGCTGAGCCACCTATCTGCCTCCCAGGTTACCAGTCAACTAACAGTCAGTCAAGTAGCATCCATTAAGCACCTGAAATGTGCTAAGCACTTTATTTTATTTTATTTATTTTATCACTTTATTTTTTTTAAGTTTTATTGATTTGTTTCATTTTCATATCACAAACAGCCAGTTTTTCAACAACTACGTGAAGGAATGCTACAAATCACTAACAAGAAGAAAAACATCTTTAAGGTTCTAATTCTACCCATTTGAGCTGAGATAGGGTGAAAGATTCAAACCTGCAGAGATTTTCTCGGAAACTTTTAGATCAGCAGAGTATAAACTCCTTATGGGCAGGAATTGTTTTATCAAGAGAAACACTAGGAAGTCCTTGCTGAACTGAATAGTGAGTTGTCCTGACATAGAAAGGGTCAGGATCATGTCAGCAGTCTATGTCAGAGGTGGGATTTCCTGCCTCCAAGACCCACTATCTATGGCATGGAGCTGTCTTTTCAATTGTGTAATTGTGTTCATTTTATGTAGGAGGAAACTGAGTCTCTAAAAGGTAATGTGACTTATCCAGGGTCACACAGTTCTTGACCAATAATCAGTATCAGAGTCAGGATTGAACTCAAGGGTCCTGAGTTCCAAATTCAAAACTTTTTCCACCAAACCACACTACATAGGAGGGGCAACTAGAGCACTCAGTCAGGAATCAGGAAGACTCGTCCCGAGTCCAAATTCAGTCTCAGACACTCACAAACTCTGTGAATCTGGGTAAGGCACTTAATCCCATTTGCCTCAGTTTCCTCATCTGTAAAATGAGCTGGAAAAGGAAATGGCAAACCACTCCAGTATCTTTGCCAAGAAACCCCAAACGTTGTCATGCAGAGTTGGACACAACTGAAAAATTACTGACAACAACACACTACATACACCTCATCCCTACCCTGCCCATCAACATTTCCTCCAGTTTTAAAGACTTTTGGAAAATTAATCACTAACAGATGTCTTTAAGTACGCAGAAGTGGCTAGCTCCAACTGGGGGTTATCATGCCCAGTTTTTGAGCCTATCTCCCAGTCAGATCCATGGCTAAACTGATAGCCACAAATATCTAGGGTTCTGCCATTTCTCTTGAACAGAGAGAATATAGCCTTCCAATGGCCCTTTGCACAAAGGGACTTCATGCTTCCAACTGCATTGATGCCAATCTCCAATGTAGGCTGATTTTAAAAAAATGTTATTAATGCCTTTTCTTTTTTAAAAAATCAGTTCATATCACAGTTACTTCTGGATGCTAACCTCCTTGGCATGCCCCCATCACAGCTGCATCCAGTTAACCTTCCCTTGTAACAACAGCAAAAACAAAAACAAAAGAAAGGAGGAATAGTTCCTTTTTCTTCTCTGGGGCCAAGCCTTCAACTTCATGTTCTTTTAATTTACGTTATTGTAGTCAATTTCTAGGTTCTGTTTCCGCCACCCTGCATCAGTCTCTCAGACTTCCCACATTTCTCTGAATTCCTCATATTCATCATTTCTTATATTGCCGGAATATTCCATCACATTCATAGAGCACAATTTGTTCAGGCTGATCTTTAAAAAAAAAAATTCATGCTCCCATTTCCATCTTATTTTTAACTAGGATTGTGGGGGTGTCATAAGGTGTCTGATTTGAAGTGGGTAAACACAACTGGGTCCTGTCTCCCACACAACCCAACTCCTCCAAGTTCCTTCCCTTCCTGAGAGCAGACCCTGGTCTGCCTTGATAAGCACCTGCCTGAGCTGAGCACATCTCTGCAGGCCTGGCTCAGCAGGGAGCCTGGCAGACACAGCCTCTCCATGGTTGGCCTGCCCTCCATCCCCCTTCCCCATTCAGAGCTCAGCCAGTTTTATTTCAGAGAGCTCAGGAAGAGGGAGAAAACGCTGCCATTCAGTGGAAGCCATTTGGCTAACCTCAAGTGTTCATAATGAACCAAATTATGCTGAATTAATTGGATGTCATTAGCAGCCAAGGGGTGGGGGTGGGGGGACAGGAGCAGTTCAGAGAATTCATGAAAGACTGCGGCATCATCCAGTCCATAGTAGAAAACTCCACAGAGGCATCTTTTCAGGGCTTTGGTACCAAAACGGGCCATTGGGAGAGACAACAGTGCGTAGAATGCTGAATTTGGGGTCAGGAATAACATAGTTGGAATCCTATTTCAGTTGTATCACCTTGGGCAAGTCACTTAAGTACTATGTGTCTCAGTTACTTCATTTGTAAAATGAGGATAATAAAGGCACCTGTTTCCCCATCAAATGAGGATAGTTTAAGTAAAGAGCTCACCAATCTCAAAGCACTGTGTAAATGTTATTGTCTAACTCTTTGTGACCCCATTTGGGGTTTTCTTGGCAAAGATATTGCAGTGGCTTGCCATTTCCTTCTCCAACTCATTTGACAGATGAGGAAACTGAGGTAAACAGAGTTAAGTGACTTGCTCAGCGTCACACAGCTAATAAGTGTCTGAAACTAGATTTGAACTCAGGAAGATGAGCCTTCCTGACTCCAGGGCCATTACTCTATCCACTGAGACACCTAACTATTGTTATTAGTACCTAAACAAAGAGTCTTTGTAAATTCGCCTTTGCTTTGAGGACAAACATTTGAGTCTTGTGATCAGAGGGTCAAAGACTCAGTGCTGGGAGGGAGTGTAAAGATCACAGGACCATCCGTTTCTAACTGCAACGAACTTTAACAGTTACAAGTCCAAACTGCTCATTTTTCTCACTTCTTCATGAGAGGAGGAAACTGAGGCAGACAAAAGTTAAGTGACTTCCCTAGGGTCACACAGCTTGCAAGTGATTGAGGCAGAATTTGAACCCAGGTCTTCCTGACTACAATTCAACTTATTTGTTTTACCGAGAAGGAAAAAGAGTCCCTAAAACCCCAAGGAGAGCTGGAAGCCCCTCGAAATGGAGGCTGAAGCCCAGGACATCTGGCTCCAAAATCAGACTTCTTTCCACTACCCCAATGACACTGATCATTATTCACATTAGTGAGCAAAGAAATAAAATCCATATTTCATATGTCTTTGAAACATATAGTGTCTGAAGGACTGAGTGTATAAAGAATCAGGAAGACCTGTGTTCATCTGCTGCCTCTGACACATACTAATTGATCGTTTCCCTGGACAAGTCAGGTCATTTCCCAGTTCCTCAGGGAGAAGAGAGAGAGAAGGAAAGAGAGAGAGAGAGAGAGAGAGAGAGAGAGAGAGAGAGAGAGAGAGAGAGAGAGACAGAGACAGAGACAGAGAGAGAGAGACAGAGACAGAGAGACAGAGACAGAGACAGAGAGACAGAGACAGAGACAGAGACAGAGGGACAGAGAGACAGAGAGAGGGAAAGAGGAAGGAAGGGAAAGAAAGAGAGAAAAAGGAAGGAAGGAGGGAAGGGAGGGAGGAAAGAAAAGAAAGAAAGAGAAATGGAGAGAGGCAGGAAGGAAAGAAGGAAGGAAGAAGGAAGGAAGGAAGGAAGGAAGGAAGGAAGGAAGGAAGGAAGGAAGGAAGGAAGGAAGGAAGGAAGGAAGGAAGGAAGGAAGGGAAGAAAAACTATGAATCCCTACCCATTTCCTCCTACTTGTCCTGACACAGTCAAATGAAATCAGTGGATTTTACCACTAGAATCACAGAACTGAAAGAGACCTTAGTGGTCATTTAGTCCAAGCCCCTCATTTTAGAGAGGGAAAAAACAGGTCTACAAGGTCACGGGTTTTGCCCGGCCACACAGGTACTTTATGGAACTCCAACCTAAGGCTTCCCACCACAGATCCAGAGCTCCTTCCTCTGCCATATTCTGCTACATCCTACTATACCAATAGGGAAACTGTCTAAACTTGACCAGACAGGGAGGGATCTGACTTCATTTCTTTAATGTAACTCCAAGAAATTTCCCTGCCTCCCTTGGTCACCAATAACAATTAGAATCAATGTGTTTTCTTTCATCCAACCTAAATGCCTCCTGCTCAAGTTAAACCCATTTCCTCTTGCTACCTTCTCAGGGCATAGTCCCTGAGTCTCTGATGGCTCACTATAAAGATCTGACAAATGATTTTCTCATTTTAATCAACCCCATCCTTCTCCAGACTAATCTATCTCTACTGTTTTAACTCTTGCTATGTTCCAACTCTTTATTCCTTTTGGTTACTGTCCCTTGAACCCTCTGTAGATTGTTCAATCCTACAGCAAGGTAAACCCAGAGAGGTTAAGTGAAGATTGCGTCCCAGCCCTGGATCCTCCCCATCTTGCCAAGTAACTATTGCCCTAGAAAACTTCCCTTCCTTTATTTATCCCAAAATATCCCCATCCCTATCAACGTGGGGGAACTGATTTACATCTGGCACAAGACTAAAAATATATGGGCCTACAAACTTTCATTGCCTTTTTATTATTCTGGTGACACATGCAGAAATCTCACCCCAAACATTAGCCATGACTTTGGAGGGGAGAATTCCACAAGAGGCCAGTGGATAGTGCTTTTTATAATTGGATAAGGAGGGCTTGTCCTCTTGTTTATCAATCCTATTGGCATCAAGGGAGGAGGGGAAGAAAGGATGGCACTGATTCAAAAGGAGAATCGATCTTTCAAATCTCATTTTCATTTCTGTCAGCCTCCTATCAGACCCATCATCCCTCTATAGTTATGTTCCATGTATAATTTATACATTTGATTTCACAAGATCATTTTCTGTCTTGTTCGGGGGTGTGGCGGGGGTGGGGATTCAGAGGATAGAGGAAGCTCCCTGTCTCATTTTCCTAAGAGACAGAAGTCATAGATATTTTCCAAACACTCACGACTTTCTCCTAGGAGATCATTTTTTTAAAAAATGATTCTGAAAATGACTTTCATGTCTTTTTTTTTTGGAATAAACTGGCTTGAATGATGTCCCCTGTTTACCCATGAGGCAGGCTTCTCACCGACAGTGCTAGGGGCCAGTGCCAATTTCTTCCTCCCTCAGTGTGTTGGCAATAATCTTCTTCTAAGTGTTGGGGGAGGAGAAGGACTGAATGTGAGGAACTGGCTGCTGACTCAGCACTTACCAACATGTGCCAATCCCCTGCCCCAGAGCCACCAGCTACCGAAGGAAGGCTGGTACCAGCGTCTGTACTCCCTCACACAGCAAAGAGCACAAGCCAAGTATTTTAATCCTTCCACCACTCAGAGTCCCCCCTCAAAAGACTAAAGTCAGCTTAAGAGTAGAGCATTCTTTGGCTTAAAAGCAAAAGGAAATGGCAAACCACTCTAGTATCTCTGCCAAGAAAACCCCAAATGGAGCCACAAAGAGTCGGACATGATTGAACAACAACGATTTAGATCTGGAAAAATAAAACAAAAAATCTTAGAAGCCATTTAGTCTCACTCTTGCATTTTATAGATGAGGAAACTGAGACCCAGGGAGATTAAAATCTATAAGTCCTAGTAAAGCCAGAATTTAAACTTAGATCCTATGATCCTACAAATACAGTGCAGTTTTGTGCCTGAAACAATGTGCTTTAATTCAGCAAATATTTATTAAGCATCTGCTAAATTCAAGGCACCCTAGAAATCCCTTGGGCAAGATGAGACACTTGGCCTGCCCCAAGCAGACCAGCAAAGGGTTTTAGGATTTGGAGCCAGAAGGAAGCCCAGAGGCTGTCCAGTCCAATCTCTCATTTTACACATGAGAAAACTCAGACTCAGGGGGCTTAAGTGAGTTGTCCAACATCATACAGGTAGAAAGCAGAAGACCCAGTCCAGGCCCTGTGGTGCCCTTGTATGACTATGAGAGAGACAGACAGACAGGGATAGAGCTAGAAAGAGAGACCAAGAGGTGTTAAACCTTTGGATGGAGAGGGGCTTTGGACTCCCCAGAGCTTAGCCTGGCACATAGTAGGAGCTTAATAATTGTTTATTGAACGACTGATCCCCTCTAGGGTTAATATGTGGTCAGTAAATGGGGGCCTCTGTTCTTTGCCTCTGTATTCAATCAATAAACATTTATTAAGTGTCTACCAGGCACCCTGCTAAGCTCTGGGGATACAAAAAGAGGCTAAAGACCTGTAGTCTTCAGGGAGTTTACAATCTAATCTTTGCATTTGTTCTTCCCTGCTTTAGATGAAGGAGTATTGGAAATAGCTGTGACTTGGTAAGCTTCAAAAGGTCAGAAAGTAAGTGCCACAAGTCTGGAAGTGGGGGTCCAGAAGCCAGACTGGAAGGGGAAAAGTTCTGAATGACTTGTTTGACCCAATATAGATCCAAGTTAGCCAAGAAGGAGCTAAAATGATTTATCCATTGGACATGCTGAATTCAGAAACAAACTTGGAGGAGTAAATGGTATGCAGAAACTATCTTAAATTGGAGTCCCCCTTCCCAGAGAACTAAAATATTATAGGGGAAAATGGGCTTCCAGGTATTGGGAGGAAATGTTTATGTTTCCGTTCTTGCTACATCTTCTCCAAAAACATCCCTTTGTAAAAGGTAACTGATGTTAATTGGCTAAATCAAATTGGGGTACTAATTGCTGGCAAGTTAATGAGTGGGTAGAACACACTGGAATGGGGGCTTGAGCCAATAGAAATAGAAAAGAATCATCTCCCAAACCCAACCTGGAACACTGAGGAAGAAGATAGAGCCTTGAGAATCCCACCTGCATGAGGGTTGGGAAAACAAACCCAGACTCTCTCTAAGTGGATAAGTAAATAGATATACAATTGTCCTCAAAGTAAAGAACTTGGTTAAGGTTCCCTCTTCTGATGTATACTGATTGTATGACCCTAGAAAATTCCTCTTGTGGTGCTCTAGGCAAATCTCAAAGACTGTAAGTTGCAGTGTTGGTACTAACCTGCAATGATAAAGGAAATTCCTCACCATGAGCTCTTTAAACCAATGAAACACTAAGTCTAGTTCCTGTCTTTATCCTATCATTATGATCATCATCGTATCATCCTCATCATCATTACCATTGCCATATCCAGAAGCTCCTACACAAGGGTCTCTTCTGAGAGAAATCTTGAGCTCTCTGGATGGAATTAAATCCCATAATTGAAGACAGGGCTATAGTTCAAGCTTGGGACACTGAGGCAGAGCTAGGCTTTGCTTGTTTTCTGTAGTTTTTTCATACTGAGTCAAGTGAACCCCATCTAAAAGGCCAACCCATGTGACAGAGGAAGAAGCAGGAGCTGGGGCAGCTTCTGTGCACTTCCTCCTCAAATGAACAACATATGTGATTTATGCAAAATGCTATGCAAATGAGTGATGGCATTTTTCAGTCAACAACTTGAGAATTATTTAAAGATATCCACCCAACTTGGCTAGAGGTCTGTTATCTTATGCCAGGCTCTGTCCTTCCCAGTTCTGACTGAATGGAGTGTGGCAGACCTGAAGTCCTGCTCGTATGTGACGTGAGTCCCAGAAGTAACATTTGGGCCCAGAATCCCATCTTTTGGTTTCTATTATACGTTGTCATTCCTCTCTGATTCCTCTTCTAACACTGTACAGAATGGGGAAAATCCCATCTGCCACCTTCTAGGTCTTCCTCCTTCCCCATAGAAAGACCCTCCCAGAGGGCATTCCAGGATTTTCCTTGGCATTTGGGGAGGTAACTTGTTTTGTTCCCCCTATTGAGGAAGAAGCAGTGAATGAATGAAAAGCACCTATTAAGAACATGTTTTGTTCCAGGCAGTATGCTAAACACAAGAGATACAAGTACAAGCAAATAAGACAGATTCTTATCTGTCCTCAAGGAAATGACATTATTTTCTGTAAATTTGCATTATTTTAGACAACATGCAGAATTGTTGTTTTTTAGAAAGGAGGGGAAAATGGGGCCGGAGTGGGGTGTTCTTGACTGGGAAGTCACAAGGCAGTTGAATGATATATCATTTTCAGGAATTGCAGTGTTGATTTGATTTCCAGTCTCAGACCTATATTGGAACCCTACCACCCAGACATTTTGCCCAACCTCCGGGAGGGGGCCTGGCTGCCCAGGGAAGCAGGACAGCTCTTCCTTCTTTCTCTCTCTCATTCTGCCTCAGACCACAGAGCAGCCTTCTTAATCGCCAGCAGTTCCCCTTTTCCATAGGAAGAGATGCTAGAGTCTTCTAATCTGTTTCCCTTTTCTTTCTCTTCTACTCCCAGACTCCTTTGCTTCCCTTCACTCCACTTCTATCCCCTCTAGTTTCTGCTACCACCCACCTCCTTTTGGGTGCCTGTTTTCTCAGAGGACTCCTATGCAGACCAGACCTACAACCAGCTAATGTTCAAGAGATCTGGCAATGTCTGAAGCTGCCTTCATTAAGGCATTGGGGAAAAACAGATACCATGGTGATGGGCACGAGAGAGATAAATAAACAGGCAGGGTGGAGCCCACTTTGTTATGTGCAGGCTCCACAGCCTCCCTCCCCTGGCACTGAACATGTGTAAATCACCTCCCCAGCCTGAGTTCAGCAAAGGGGGCTGCAGCAATTAGGGGCCTGAGATTTTCATTTCTCTTTCCAGGGAATTGAATTCCTCTAGGATGTCAAGGCCCTAGAGAGAAAGTTCACTGTGTACTTGCTGTCTACAGAGAGGCAAAGACCCTCTTGTCTGTTGTGAGTAGACAAAAGTCCCAGGACAGAGGAAACCCAGCCAGGGCTAAAGAACCAGAAAAACCAGCTCTGAGGATTTCCAGACTTGAGCATGCCCTGAGCAGATCCTCAAACTTCTCTTCAAAATTCCAGCTGATCATCTGTTTTCTCCTCCATCTTCTTTTGACTCATCCTCTCCTTCATTCTTTGCAGACTACAGGATTTAGCTCAGAAGGGCCCTTAGAGGCCATGGAGCCCAACCCCTTCATTTTACATATGAGGAAACTGAGGGTAGCCAGGGGTAGTAGCCTAATCCTTCATCCATGCCCATTTGCTTTTAAAGGCTCCTGTCTGGAGTGAGTTCCTCAGGCCAAGCTGCTTTTCTATTTCTGGGTCCTTTCCATCCTCCCAGAGACACTCATGCCTTTATTTACCTCCTTTAAAATAAGGTCAACATGGTTAACCCAAGAGCCAGGGTTGGAATGATTGTTAGTTAGACCTCCAAGAAATAGGACTACAGACTAATAAAAAATGGAAATAAGCTTGTAATGATATAGCCTGCTCAGAAAGAAAAAAAAAATCAGGTCAGCATAGTGAGAAGAGGCATGATCCCATTGTTAGCATCCACCCACCCACCCCACCCCCAAAGGCTTTGTTTGTATTGAGGGTTTATTTCTCTGTCCCTCCATCCCTAGAATGTGAGTCCCTTGAATGGGTGGGTGGGTGGGAGAGAGAGCAGGAACCATCTCCTTTTTGCTCTCATCTCTTGCACCTGGTGCCCGCTATTGAAGAAATGATTGCTGAAATGAATTGAATTACTCAACCTTCCTCTGTCTCTCCAAAAAGGTACCTTTCCAGGGCTGCTCTTTTCTTTGGAAGAACATAGGGACACAAAGCCATGGACTTAGAACTGGAAAGGTCCTTGAGTCTGACCCTCTCATTTTACAGATGAGGAAACTGAGTCTAGAAAGTTTATACAACTTGCCCAGGGCCACACACCCTGTGTCTTCCAGAGTCTAAATCCAGTACTCTGTTCCCTGGACCATTTTGCCCCATTCCCAGGCTCCTTCATCCACTCCCCAATCACTCATAGACCAGGAATTTCCAGAAAAACAGGGAGCAAGAGGCTAGATGCTGACCTTGGACCATCCTCATGACATGGAAAACTATCTTTGCCAACACCTGTTTTCTAAGTCACTTCACTGCATTTCACCCCACCCCCAATTTGTCTTCATTTTAAATGCTTTCACCAGTCACTAGCTTGAGCATCTTCCACTCCAGCTGTGGAGTGAATTGTTTGTTAATGAGTTCCACAACATAGACTTCTCTCTGAACTTGGAGAACAAGGCAATCATTTCGATCATTTGACTAAATCTGATTTGCCTGGGTCAGGAGGCAGGTATAGCCTACACCTGGAGGAAATGAACAATTATTCATTATCTCTTTGATATGATGTAGTAACAGCACAAAGGACTTGGAGTCCAGAAGATGAATTTGAATCCTCCCTCTGTCATTAGGTTCAGGAGGGTATTAGAGCCACCTCATACAGGGAGATGATAGTTGAATTGTCAGTGTGAACATTTACTTGGAAATTGGCAAACACTCCAAATCAGGGCTTGATTTATTGTTTTATTGATTACTAGAGTCTAGACTTAAGAAACGGATGGAAAAAACCTTAACATAAATTAAATTTAAAGTATGTCATGTGTCCTTTTTTCCCCAGAGAACCAATTGGTAATTATTTATCAGCACACCCTTCTGTGTGACTCCATGTAAGTTATTTCACCTATCCTGGTCTCAGTTCCCTCATCCATTTTTAATGGGGTTCTGATACATGTTCAGAACACCTGAAACAGCATCAGCTCCACGTGGAGAGACTGGGAGCTTACTTCTTGGAGAGTCATGATGCTATGCAAGAGGAGGTGCTTGGATAAAAGAGGAGGGCCTTGGAGAAACTATGGAACAGTCTTCGGTATTCTAGAATGAGTTTGGTTGGCTAACCATGTGGTGAATGGGAGGCTTTTTGACTAGCTATAGAGATATTCCAAAGATCTTGACTGGCTTCCGCCATCTTTCTTTTACTAAAGTCTTCCTGGTGGTGTGTCTCTCCTTCATGCATGAGGTTTAGTTTCCTTGCTGGAAGAGGGGGAAGCCATGGTGTCTTCTCTCTTCAAAGGTCATGTGTTCTCAAGAAACAGTCCTCAGTCCTTGGCCCCTGCATTCATTTTTTCCTGCTCTAGATGAAGAGTGGAACCCTCAACCTTATAAGTTTTGAAAGTGTCTTGGAATCCCACTACTCTAAAGTTCTGATTTGCACCAGGGACAGTACGGATGTCCTGGAGAGCAAAGAGTGACCTTCTGGAGTGGCAGCCAAGTGGAAGGAAGAATCATCCAGAAGTCACACTCCATACATGTGAACATGAACTTGGTGGGACCAATGCTGTGTAGGAACTGAGTGAAGTTCTGACCTATTACCCTGTGACCAAAGTGGTATTAAAAAAATCTACATCTCCATGGTATTGAAGGAAGTATTTGCACATTTGTTCTTCCTATATCTTTGAAATAAATATGCCTATGTAAAAAGTTAATCACTACTAAGTGGTTAAATGGAAAGGGGGGATTATCTCTTAACAAAGGGGATGGGGAACATAACTGGGTGAGTTACAGGTATCAGAGAAAATAATCTCCTGAATCCTGAGGGGCTGATGAACTGCCTGGCTCTGAGAGAGGGTGTCAGAAAATATTGGTCACATATAAAATTAGGGAGCTAAACTTGATGATTTTCTAAGGTCCTTTCCAGATCTAAATCAACGATACTCCTCCTCCTCCTCCTCTTTCTCCATGTATCAGTACCCAAACCACCAGTAAAGCCATATTAAAATGTGAGGCTGAACTCTATCATGAAGTGATTTATCCCTTTGGCAGGAAAGTTTTAATCTTTCTCATGTCAAGGACCCCTTGGGTAGTATCTGGTGAAGCCTATGAACCTCTTTCCAGGCAGGACAATGTTTTTTAAATAATTGAAGGAAATGTTGGATTTCGGTAGGAGGCTAGTGAAAATAAAGATGTTCTTTTTTCCCCATTCAAGTTCCCAGATGCCCTGAAATCTATCCATAGACCCAAGGTTAAGAATCCCTGCTTGCACAACTAACTTAATATGGAGCCCCAGCCAAAAGACTGGCAGTTTGCCTTCTTCCTTCAGCTGGTCAGGGTTAGGCATCTTGGCACATCCCCACAGCCTCTAGCTTAAAAAGCCAAAAGATTTTAATCAAATTGCACCATCCCCATTGGTTTGCTTTTCTCTTTTTCTACATTGTACAGGAAAAGTCACATCCAGTGGGTAAGTAGACTGAGCCCAGGTGTTCAGAATGGTCCCAGAATGCTTGCGACCTGTGTCTGTTGACACAGATTTAATGTGTGAGATGATTCTAGCATCTTGGCTCCTGGCCTTCATCTGGGTCAGGGTTCCCCTTCAGGCTTCTGACCTCCTCCTGGCTTCCTGTCTGCATATTTGCCATCTATCTGGCATCCCTGTCAGCTCAAGGCTACTCCTCTTAGAAATCTATATAAACCAGGGGAGGGAGTACATAGCTTCTGCCCTGTGATCAAAGCCTACCCACTCTGCTAGTTAGGGCCTTTCATGGATCTCTGAGCAACCTGATCTGCCAGCTTGTCTGTCTGCCTACCTCCTGACCTATCTACTTATCTGCTTCTCCTCCTGCTTGTCTGTCTACCTATCTACATTCCTGTTTACCTGTTTTCCTGTCTTTTTGACTGTTTGTCTTCCTGTCTGCCTGCTTTCCTGTTTATCTGCCTGTCTTCCTGTTTCTGCCTTCGCATGGGCCTGTCTTCTTTCATTCATTCATTTATAGTACCTGAGGGCACTCCTTAACTCATGAGGCAGGTCCTCCTCCCCGCCAGCAAAGAATGGCCTATTCCATTTACTCTATGAGTTTACATCAATTCAAATTAATTCATATTAACTCAAATCAACTCATAACTCATGAGCCCCAACCAATGGACTTATCTTTAATAGTCAGTCAAAGGATATGATTAGTCCATAGCAAAAGCATTTCATCAATGACGTAGTAAAAAGCTACAACATTTCCCCCATAAATCTAGAGTACATTCTCCCATTATTCCACTTCCTGTAAAGTTGAAAGAGTATATACGCATAGGGCACACTTGAAGGAGTCCATGTGTAGAAAAACAGCATTTCCTCCAACACAGCAAAATATCTCTTGGTGGTTTCATCATGCTGTTCCTGCCAAGCCTCCTCTAGATGCCCAGTGTCTATACTGCTGTTCTAGATGCTCCTCCACTGTTATCCTGCTGGACCCTTCCCTGCTTCTAACTTCAGCTAAAGTCTCCAGTGATTGGATATCTATGGCATGTTCTTTGAGTTAAACACAGCATGTTTAATAGTTATTTTAGAAAAATATTTATCTCAACCTCTGACCAGTAAAATGTCTTACTTAGGAGACAATACCTTCTCAGATTTTTTCCCTTTAATAATAATGGCTAACATTTATATAGTACCTTATGCTATTTTCACTTGACCATCACAACAACCCTGGGGATTAGGTGCTATTATTATCCCCATTTTGCATATAAGAAAACTGAGTCTGGGAGAGATTAAGTGATTTTCTCTGGTGAGTCAGGATTTGCATGCAGGTCTTCCTGGCTATGAGTCTAGTACTCTACCCACAGTTTTACTAGCTGCCTTACTGAATGACCCATCCTGTTTTCATCAGAGTTTGGACTTTGAGACCTCTCATCTTCCCAGCAGATTTACAATCCTAGAAAACAGGTTCTTTAGATTAAGAAACAGAGACACTCATAACTAAGTAGTAAGTGCCCTTAGGTCCAAGTCTGTCCTTTCTTCAGGCTTCTTAGTGCAGAAATTTGGGCCTCTGCACATGAACTCATTATATAGCACATGGTGAACATTTCTTCTACCTCTTGACTTTCATCTCTGAAGGTAGACAATAAGCATGTAAAGGTTATTTGCCCAGTAAGTTCCAAAAAATCTCTCCAGTTCACGGTTCCCTAGTTTTCCAATCCAGAAGCTTTTATTTCTCCTATGATGGTAATTGGGTGCAAAGATGGATGATAGACAGAGATAAAGCCCAGGGGACTTTTACTGCCAGACTAGTAACATTTCTGATCTTTTATATTCAGGTACAGCCAGCCAGAGAGCTTGAGCTTACTCTTATACATTCATTCAAGGAACATTTAATAAGTTCCTGTACTGCAAGACACAATATTACCTCTGCCCCTGCTCCTGTTTTCCATTCATGGTACCTGCACTATGGGGGAACTATGATCCTCACCTTCTGCACACAGCAGGAAAGAGAAAGACTGGCCCAGTCTGACAGTTTTTAAAGATGGTAGTCTACAAGCAATCAGAGAAGTTATCCCCGCCAATTTGATAGAGGAACATGGAAAAGCAGTGTGCCTTCATATTAGGTGACTTGAACATGAGCAGGGCAAGCCCCCTTACACACATCTGTGTGTATATATGTGTATATATACACATATATACACATATATACACACATATAAATATATACACATATGTTTGTGTATATTTGCATACATATATACACATGTATGTACACATATGTATATACAGTTGTGTATGTATGTATATATGCGGATCTAAAGTAAATACAAACTAATCTGTGGGTGGGGGAAGAGCTCTTATGGTTCATCATGCTGACTGTCCCCTTATTCTTGTTTCATTCAGAACTGGTACAGGAATTCTCCAGTGAAGGAGCATGAATGGTACATAGCTTGTTAATTGTGGCATGAAAACAGGCCCCCTCTATCATCTCCATAGATGAGATTGACGCCATTGGGTCTTTACAGTTGGAAGGTGGCTGGAGGTGGAAGTGAAAAGAGGAGGAGGAGTAGTACTGGACTTGCTCACCAACTGAATGACTTTGAAGCCACTAAGATCATCAAAGTTGTCATGACTCTCAACAGAATTGAGGAACTCTGCTTTGCGTTGATCAAATTGACAGGAAGATGGTGTTCCTACTTTCCATTGAGGAGGTAGAGTTATCCCAAAGGGTCATTCTTGGAAAATGAAGCTGATTGGGACATTGCCTGGAGCATCAAGGACTAAAGCCATGGGGTTTAGACTTGAATGCCGGGATGTAAGCTCTTGGGGAAAGGCAGGTTCATTTCACCCAAAACTTTGATATGACAGTAGCTAAGGTATCATCTTTACAGTTTGGTGCTACAGTCTCCATGCTGTGGGGATTGTAAGTAATGTTCAGTACTGGAATGCCACTCCGATGTCATCTGATAGTTAACAAAAGGAGATTTATTTAGCCATAGTGGAAGAAGGATATTCATCAAAGACAGACTTGGAGGACACTCTGAACTGATAAGCTAAGTGAACACACCTGTTTGAATTACCCATTGCCAAGTCTGAGAACACCTGGGAATCTTTGTGGCTGTTTGGTATTCAGAAACCAGAAAGTGATGTCAACAGCCTGAGCCTTTAGACCCCTAAGCTAAACAAGTCTCAAGGATGCTTTGGCACAGTGGGTAGAGCACTGGGTCTGGAGTCAGGAAGACCCGAGTTCAAATTTGGCCTCAGAGACTTACTAGCTGTGTGACCCCAGGCAAGTCACTTAACTCTGTGTGCCTTAATCTCCACTGGAGAAGGAAATGGCACACCATGCCAATACCTTTGCAAAGACAGTATGGTCCACAAGGTCATCAAAATTTGGACAGGACTAAATAACAGCAAAGCCTGACTTTCATGGGCCCAGGGTTAGGATAGTGCTCCTACCACACAAAGTTAGAAGGCAGGGAGAATATGGAAGAAAGAAGTGTGGTGTAAGGATATGTTACATAAGAATACGTAAGTACAGAATATATAAGAAACTGTGGAAATGAAGGAATCAGTCTGACATCTCCCAAAGAAAGCTCTCTGGGACAGGAGTAAAAAGTAAAAAGAAAACATACGGGAAAAGTAGTTGCTATCTGCAAGGCAGTGTGGTGGTATAGTGGAAAGAGTCAAAGGCCCTGAGTTCAAATCCTGTCTCTGACCCTTACTACCTGGGTGGCCTTAGGTAAATCAGTTAACCTCTTTGGGCCTCAGTTTCCACATCTGTAAAATGAGGGGGTTGGACTAGGCAGTTCCTGAGGTCCCTTCCCACTCTAAATCCAAGATACTCTAAGTTACTGAACCTCCCTGGGCCTGGAAAATGAGGCATTGGATTAGATGGTCTCCAAAGTCCCTTACAGCTCTTGATCTCTGATCCCAGGATAATGAGCTGAAGCAGGTCATTCCCAAGAAGAATAAGCAGCATAAAGACTTGGAAGGACATAGGGAAGCTCAACTTTGAAAGCCTCAGAGTGATGTTGTAGCAGGTGCAGGGTCAACAGGGAGGGTGCTTTCAAGTTAAGAGGTCCAGCAGTCATGGAGCAAAGACCTGTGTCAGAGAGGCTCCTGCTATAGAAGAGGGGTCTCTGTGTACCTGAATGATGAGAAACTGACAAATATCCGAAGGCAGGTCCAGCTCCTCTCCCTGCAGCCCTGAACAAATCAGAAGGATATGCTGGGGCCACAAGAATCAGCCACTGCCCTCCTCCTCCCCCAACCCCCACCTTAAAGAGAAACAGCCCGAGTTAGTGGCCCACTGACAACAGTGAGCTCTCAGAACTCAAGGACAGTACAGTGTGTGTGTGTGTGTGTGTGTGTGTGTGTGTGTGTGTGTGTGTGTGTGTATGTGTGTGTGTATTTGTTCAAAATGATGTCCAGCTCAGGGCAGCTGTCCAAGAAATGTTCAATGGCAGCAGTGAAAGAGCCAGGGTCAGATTAAGGTCGTTTTAGATCCTGGGCACTTCTGTTCCATGAGCAACCTGATATTGCAATGAAAAAAATGCTCATATTAATTTTTTTCATCTCCTTCCCCTCCTTTAAGGCTGATCTCAGGTGCCAGGTCCTACAGAAAACTTTTCCTGATTCTCCCATGTTTTGGTGTTCTCTGTGTCCTCAAAAAGATAGATTAATAGATAGTCTTGAAGAAAAGTAAAGATTCTAAAAAGAATAAAGAGGCAGTACCTTCCAGTCAAAGATCAGAGGATCTTAAGTTAGAAGGGACCTCAGAAGCCATCCAGACTAGATCTCTGTCTCATCCCCCTACCTCCCATTTTACAGAGGAGCAAACAGACCCAAGGAAAATTGAGGGACTTATCCAAGGTCATATGAATAATAAGCATCAGAACAGCCTAGACAAATGTTTGGAGGTGGGAAATGCAATGCCTAATTCAAGGAATGTGCCCATACTCAAGTATAGGCATAAAGAAGAGTCAGGCTAATGTCAATTTTTTTTCATTTAATATTTCATTTTTTATTTAATAGTCCTACCACAGTTGTAGTTGAGGGGGGAATATAGATAGATGATAGATAGATAGATAGATAGATAGATAGATAGATAGATAGATAGATAGATATGATATGATATGATGATATGCATTATATAATTACAAATATATATTATATAATTACAGACATACATTGTATTATTTATTATTTTACATGAAATTACATGTATGTATGTACAAGTGTACATATATATAATAACACCATAATATACACATACATGTACATATGGAATACATAGATTTGCAGCTAGGTGGCACAGTATATAGAGCCCTGGGTCTAGAGTTAGGAAGACCTGACTCAAATCCAAACTAGCTGTATGACTCTGGACAAGTCACTTAACCTCTGCTTGCCTCAGTTTCCTCATCTGTAAAATGAGTATAATATAACGCCTATCTTTCAAGGTTATTGCGAAGCCCAAATGTGATAATATTGTGAAGCACTTAGTACAGTTCCTGGCACATAGTACATACTATATAAATATTAGCTACTGTTACATATATGTATGTGTGTATATATACACGCGTGTGTTTGTGTATGTGTGTGTGCATTGCATGTATGTGCATGTAAAGTATAATGTGGATATAATATATGCATATATGATATAATATATGTAATATGTATATATTATTCCAAAAGCCTAAACACAGTTGTACGCTGTTAAAGTTTTAAACTATAAATGTGTGTATATGCACACATACATGCATACATATACATATATACATATAGATAAGGAAAAATAGTAAGACCATATTGCAATGGAAGACCAGAACACTGGCAGGTGCATAAGACCTCTGTATAAGGGAAGCCTCTGTGGAATGTATAGATTTAGCTAGATGTGATCTGGAAGGCTCAATTCCTCATCCCAAAGAGGGTCACAATTTTCTCTTTTAGGCACAGTAGGAAGGCAGCTATGGCTGAATGCTTACTCTTCCCCTCTCCTATCTCCAAAGGGAAATTGATTGAGGTGAAATTGTATCCATCTACAACACATCAGATCTTTGCAGTCTGGAACTGTAATGCTTTTTATGGGTTCAAGAAAAAAAGCTACTTTCCATCAGTTGCCCTAAGCAAAGGATAGCAGTAAGCTAATTCTCAGTAAGCTAATTCTTCTTCCCCCCACCCTTTTTACACAGAAGCCAATCACAAATATCAAACCAATATATTCATCAAAGCACATATCAAAATGATAATCTAGGAAGATATACAAATTAGATTAAACTGTAGAACACCCAAGAGTCAGGGGCTCTAGGACTCAAGAGGAAGATGAAATCTTGGTTCAATCAAGGAGAAAATGTTCTTACCCAGGATGTCTGCTTCTAGCAGTCTGTGGGGTTGCAAGTGTTGGGAATCAAAGGATATGTTGGGCTGACTTTTCCCACATGCCTGAAGGTCTCCCGTCTGCCATTCAAAGGTCATGTCACACTGCACTCAAGCATCCTTACACTAATGTAGCACCTCATATTACCAAGCTCAGGGGTCTGTCATCCAATCAGGAGTCACCTGTGTGTGTGTGTACACACTCCTATGTGATGCACAGTGCATCACATGCACAGACTGCCAAACCCTTTTGAGGGTTTGGGGGTGGGGCTACATTCATAGTAATCATATGCTAATATATATTATACAGGATATCTCCCCAATTAGACCATAAACTCCTTGAGGGTAAGAACTGCTTCATTTTTGTCTTTGAACTCCCAACACTCCACACAGTGCCTGGCACACAGTAGGGGCTTAATGAACATTTGTTGACTGTTGATCACCTTAGTAAGACAAAAGAAGAAAATTGACAAGATAGTAAAACAGGGTAAGACCTTAGTAAAGAAAGGGAAAGGAGTTTTATGGGTTATCAGGGAGCTAATAGTTGGAAAGGAATAACAGGTTCGCACAGGAAGAGCCTACGAGCAGCTTTGCCACAGTTATTCTCCAGGAGAGTTACTAGCAATACCTACAAGGACTAAGGATCTCACCTTCAAGCCAATGCACAGAACAAGAAGATCTTTACAATGACCTATAGAAAGCATGCCAAGTCTGTATTTCTGCCATGGTCCTAGCACTGTAATGAACATTCTTGGCACTTGGGGCAAATTCAGAATGAGGAGAAGATTGGAGGGAAGAAGAGGCCAGTATAAAGAAGAGGCCATCTTTCAGGCAGTGTTTGACCTGTACTCCTGAACAGGTATTAGTATGAGGCAGGAAAAGATGATATGAATACATAAGCACAAATATAGTTTGCCCTATGAAGGCCACAGCAAATTTTCCTTACTCTCTATCCATGCTAGAAGCAATGGCCTCATTCTTTGTAGTTCTTGGTAGTAGAAGAAGCTGAGGGAAATACCAAGCTGTGTGAAAGGGTATAGGGTGGAAGAATATCTCACAACAGAGAAAGGGAAAGAAAAAGATGACAGAACAGTTAAAGAAAGGAGGGGAAATAAGAGCCTTTTATAGGAGAGAAGGAAGAGGAATGGTCTGAAAAAGTTGCTTGTCTTTCTTGGAACGAGGAGGATGTGGCCACCATCAAGGGAAAGAACATTCTCTAAGGGCCAAAAGAAGAAGACGGGAACTGGGACAAGGGTTTGTTGATCCGATCACAATAGGGAAGTTTGCTGTCTTCCTGGGTCATATATCCAGAACACAACTGAAATTTCTTCAAGACTGGTCACAAGAGATGATTCGTACTCACTTCTGGGCACAAGGGACAAATCTGTGGAAGGAGCCAGAAATAAAACAAAACCCCTGGCCTCAGATGTCCATACACAAGTGCATCAGGTATGGTAATAAGAAAGATCCATCAGATTAACTAGCAAAAGAGACAAATCAAAAGCACAATAGAATATTGGACAGGGCAGGAGACTTGGAGTCAGAAATTATTGTTGGTTAGACTCTGTGACTTCATTTGGGGTTTTCTTGGCAAACGTACTGAAGAGGTTTGCCATTTCCTTCTCCAGTTCATTGCATGGATGAGGAAACTGAAAAAAGTTAAGTGACTTGCCCAGGGTCACACAGCTAGTCACGTTTGAACTCAATCTTCCTGACTCCAGACCTGGTGCTCTTTCCACTGTGCCCACCTAGATGTTGGAGTCAGAAATACCCATGTCAAAATTTGCTTTACTAGTTGTGTGTTCCCTCTTTGTATCTCAGTTTTCTCATATGTAAAATGAGAGGATTGAACATGATGATTTCTAAAATTGATTCTATCTCTAAATCTATAGTCCCATGGCATCATTGAGATTAATTGGAATGAGATTCATTACTAGAATATGGTTCTGGAGGGATACACCTTATTTTTTTCAAATATGATAAATAAAAGGGGGCAAGTACGTATGGGCAAAGTATCATTATATATTAAGAAGACATACTCATGTGAATATAGCAGTATTCATGAAGGGAAATTCCCCACCAGCAGTACCCTCACACTGATGAAACACAGATCTCAAATAGCAACAACCACAAAAACTCATGGAGGAAATATGTTAGGGTAAAGGCCAAGGGAAACAGAGACAGAATGGATTTTTATCACTGGACCCTGCTACAGACCACCTGGACAGAAAGAGAAAAGTGATGAAGTACTTGAGAAACGTATCACAAACCTAAAACAGAGGTATGACTGGGGAGAACTTCAGTTATTCAGTTACTGACAGCTCTACTATCGATAGCAGAGCAATCAGCTTCTTGACTTTCCTTAACAATAATTTCACCTTTCAAAAGGTAGAGAAAGAAATTACATTATGAAACTATTTCTTACTTCCAAAAGAAGGACCTAAAAATAATAGGAATGTTGGGGAGAAATAATTATTCTATCCTGGAATTTGTGACAGAGAAAGAAAAGATGCTGAGGATAGTGTGACACAACCTAGTTGGAGAGAGAAGTAGGAATTCCATATTTAAGAATCTTTGCTAGTTCCCTACTAATCACTTTTAAGATAAAAAACAAATTCTTCAGGTTGGCATTTAAAGCCCTTCACAGTTTGGCTAGACCAGGGGTGTGCAAACTATGGCCAATGGGTCAAATCCTGCCCACTGCCTATTTGATTAAAGCCAACAAACTAAGAATGGTTTTTAGATTTTAAAATAAATATTTATAAATTATGAATAAATATTAAAAAATGTTGCATTGAAAAATGCAAAAACCACTCTTAGCTCAAAGCAGGTTGCTGTTTGCAGACCCCTGCTCTAAACTACCCTACCAGGCATTTCCTGTTCTTCTCCTTCACACAGCATAGCCTCAAGCCAAACTGACATGTTTGCTCTTCCCTAAGTTAGGCGTCTCATCTCCCTCATTCATGTCTTTACACTGAAGGACACACTCCCAGAATGCACTGTCTTTTCACCTCTTCTTAGGATCCTTTTCTACCTTCAAGGTTCAAATCGGGTGCCCCCTCCTATGGGGAGCTTTACCTGATTTCCCCCAAGTATCAGCACTGTTGCCACCCTCAAATTATCTTTACTAACCTACCTGAGTGTGAATTGTATCCCCCACAAGAATTTAAGCTCCTTGAGGGCGGGTAATCTTTTCCATTCTGTCTTTATACTCCCAGCACCTGCTACAATGTGTCTACAAAGTGTGTGTTTGTCCTTTGTTGCTGAAGAAGACCATGCCATCAGAAAAATGATGACATGACTTGCACTTGACTTTGTTCTGAGTGAGGGAGGCAGTAGATACTTAGGAAATGTTTACTGGATGGAATCAAGTTGATTTTCATGATTTGTGCTTTGTATCTCTAGTGGGAGCAGTGGGGAGAAGGGAGGCAGATTTCCAGTTAGTCATATGAAGAACCTCCTAATAATCAGAACAGATGTGTGAGTATTTGAGTAAGTACAGAAAGAGAAGGAAGTCTAAAGGAAGTAGGAATATGAGGGACTGAGGGGCCCTCTTAGTATTAATTAAAAAGGGTAAGGACTATTTTGGATAATCCCTCTCCTCTGCTACCAACTGCCCTGTTTCCTCCCATCTACACACTCCATGAAGTGTATCATAATTGACATTTACATAGAGTACTCGCCAGACATAATGAAGACAGATCCGATCTTAGAGTTAGAACGACCTGCCTCTGTGACTTACTGGCTACGACCCTGGACAAGTCAGTTAACCCCATAATGCCCCTGGCAAATCTCTAAGCCTCTAAGGTACAGAGCAGGTATTGATCTGTTTTAGTAAAAGGAGTTAACTCACTGAGAGTTCTCTAGACCAATGAAAACACAGGTCTGATCCAAAAACAAGAAACAAAATGTAGCTTCCTAAGGTTTGCAAAGTTATTTACATATGTCACCTATGGTAAGGTACAGGCACAGGTGTGTACCTATCGAGGCGTGCCAAGAATTATTATCAGCATTTGACAGATGAGGCAACTGAGACTCAGAGAAGTTACTTGCCCAAGGTCACAAAGCCAGAAAGTATCAGAGGTAGGATTCAAACCCATGTCTATCTTGACTCCAAGACCAGCATTCTAACAATGAGGCAGCTTTCAGTTGTGAAACAGATGGCACTTTCCCATCAAAAAACACATTTTAAGCCCCTACTTTGCAACAAGGTTTCTTCTCAGGATGCTGCCCCTAACCCACTATGCAAGGGTGCTCATACAGTAACTCCAGGGCAGGAGGCAATTAGCAGCTTCCCCCAAGTTCCAACGTGTTATTGCCTGGATAATCTACTCTGTAAAGTCGCAGACACCTTTGCTCTAAGCCGCTTTCAGAATCTATTAGCAAGGCAAGAGCTCAGCGGAGTCTGATTTTCCCTTTATGAACAGGAGAAAAACAATGACATTTTCTACATCTTATTGTTTTGGTGCTAAGTATCACCCAGAAGCCTTATTTAAAACCCTGTAATTATAATCCCACTAGGTTTTGCCACAAAGCCTCAATTTCATAAACGTAGTACTGAGACAGGATTAGCATTTCTATTGTTTTAGCAGGAACCTTTTAAACAGGAGGCCCAAAATGATATTCCCATGTGCTCTCTCCCTCCCCTCCTCTTCCCTATTTCCACAGGAAGATCTCTGAGAGTTCAGATCCTGCCTAACCTCTCAGATCTCTTGGAAAAGGTGTGTGACTTCCCCATCCAACGAGAAAAAGGGATAAACTGAAAAACACTCAAGCAGAAAAGGCCAGTATTATGAGGCGGAGGTCAGTTAGAAGAAAACTGGGACATTTCAGATAGTGCAACATGGAAGCAGATTTTCCAGGAAGGAATTCTATACTCTTTCTTCCATGAAGTTCTTCTCCAGCGAGAAAAACTGGACTAGACTTAGGATGGATGTGGTGTTGTTGGCTGTTCAAAAACAGTAGCAGGTCAACAAGAGGGTAGTGGATCTAATCATGGACCTGGATTTAAGAAAACCTGGGTTCAAATCCCAGCTCCAGTATTTACTAGCTGGATGACCTTCGGGACTGTTGAGTCCAGCCCTTTCATGTAATGGGGGACTGGCCAATGGAGGTCTAGCCCTTAAAAGATGTGTAGGGGCTTCATCTGCTGCCAATACACATCAGAGTAGGGGGTTAGAGTTTGCTTCAGGACATTTGAGATGCCATACATGGCACTTAAAGCATGTGCAATTAATTATACTGTGTCTGCTTCCTGTTTGTTTACTCCTCAGTGAGGGGTGTTGGGATGAGGGGTGGGGAGGTGGAGCCTTCGTAATTGGTGGCTAAACCTCGGTATATAAAAGGCACCCGCATGGAAGGACTTCTCTTTTCTCCCTGCTGGCCAAAAGGAGTAACGACAAGTCTCTGAGCTCCAATCCTGATGATCTTGGGTGGTAGGTAGTACAAGCATTAGACCCATTTTAAAGAGGAGGAACCTGAAGGACAAGGAGCCAAAAGGATTAGCTCATACCTCTAACTCACACATCCACCTGGCCATAGTTGAAAGACAGAATTAAAATCCAAATTTCCTAAGACTACTGGGGGTAGGAATGGAGAGACACATGATATATAAATCTCCCTAAACCTAAAGTCCTGTGGACAGCCAAGATTGTCTTTCAGTCCCTGCCCTCAAAGAGCTTCTGTTCTATATAGAGAGACAAGAGATGAACATATGACTATAGGAAAAGTACAAGAAAAATCGGAGACAGAGAGAGCTATCCAGATGATTGGGAGATTTTTTTTTTTTCATTTTCTTCCTGAAAACACAACTAGAATTTTCTTGGGAATCCTGAGTGTAATTGCTAGAGGGAGAATTTAGTGTTTTCTTAGCTGAGTAATTTGGGAAACAATGGAAGGAAGTTCAGAGAGAGAGAGATAAAAGGGGAGGCAGGAGAGTAGCTCTGGGACATGGGAGCAGGACCCAAGCAATGTAGCTTTCTTAAAAAGTCGTGTATAAAGCAAGAAAGGATGAACAGGGTTTGGGGGATTTTTTTGCATTTAAAAAATTTTTTTAAATCATATTTCATTTCTTTCCAATTACATGTAAAGACAATTTTTTTAACATTCATTTTAAAAAGTTTTTGAGTTCCAAATTTTTCTCCCTCTCTCCCCTCTCCCCTTTCTAAAAAGGTAAGAATTTTAAATAGGTTATATATGTGCAATCATGCAAAACATTTCCATATTTGTAAAACACATTTCCATGTTAAGCAGATTCTTTAAATGGTTCCACCTGCTTTGAAGCATGGTCCCTTTAAGTCCTGCCCAACCACATGATAGTGTGATACTAGATGACAAAAGATCCTCCAGGTCCAATCCTACTGCTTCTCAATAAACCATGATCCAGCTTTCTCTGCAGATAAATTCCCAAGGACACAGAAAACAAAGCCTGGGTCCATGAGTCTAACCACAGAGAGTAAACTGGCCAGAACCTTGGGAATATTCCAGCTCTGTCTTTTTTTTTTTTTTTTTTTTTGGCTTATAGTAGACTCTGTCTTTGTATATGTGTGTTGGTTTTTTAGACATAAAATAAGCCCTCCAGATACCTCATGCTTCCATTCACCTTCCAATCCCAGGAAGCCAAGGCTCCCATAATGCAGCCTGAGATCGTTAGCTTTTTGGCTTCCATAGTTAGCCACTCTCCTTATCTCTTTCAGTTCTGGGGCCAGCTCCTTGTGTATTTTTGCTGTTTGTCCTGGCCAAGAAATACATCTATATCTATTGATCTATCTGTTAGGAAGCTTCTGGGGAGATATGTTTCTCCTTTGTTTCTCACCACAGACAAAAGCTGCCCTGTAACTAAACTAAGGCATACTGACTCATGTTGAGTTTGTAGTCTGCTAAGACCCCCAGATCTTTTTCAGAGGTTAATTTTTATTACATACAAGGACAAGCCTTTACATTTACTCTTACTCAATTTAATCTTCTTAGACTCAATCTAGCACTCTGGTTTTTCAATATTCTTTTAGATCCTGAAGGTCACCTACCTATCAGCTAGCCCTCTCAGGTTTGCTTATGCAAATTTGATGAGCTTTATCCAAGTCATTGACAAAAATGTTAAGTGGCACAAGACCAACTACAGATACCTGAGGTACTCCAATGGAAACCTCTGTAAGTCCATAAGGTATTTGTTATGGGATCTTAGGTAAACCCTTCTGAAAATTGGGGGTCTCTGTTTTCTTCTCTATAAAATTAGAGGATTGGGTTCCACGATTTCTGCGGTTCCTTCTAGTTTTTGTATTTGCCTCCATGATACCATCACTGTAATGCTCTTCCTCCCCTACGACATGTAAGACATGACAGGAGACATTGGAGATACCAGTGACCTGAGGAAACTCCCATTCTATTTCCTTCTTCCATAAAATGAGGGTGTTGGATTAGATGATGTCTAAAAGTCTTTCTAGATGATTCAGTGACCTCCCAAATACTCAAATGGACTTGTGACATCCTTTATATAGATGCTATAGTCCCTCCACAGATGCAGTTTTTAATTTATCCATTCCTGTACATCCTATGCAACTTCATATGTATGTGCCCACCATGGGGAAGTCTCTCCAACATCTTCAGGGCTTTCCTTGACTTCTCTTGACTTCGTGAGGATACCAATAGAGTACACAGGCTTTCTGTCTATCAGTGATCTCTTAGCTCTTGCAACATAACCAGCCCAAATTTTGCTTTTTGCTCATACACTTTATTTTTTGGACAACATCCTTTATGATATTTCTCCCTTTACCTCTTATCTGCAGTGTGTTACAGGCTGCTCACTCCCGTTCCATTTTTCCATTTCGCTCTGGGGGAGCCTCAATTTTGGTTCTTTGGAGGCTACCATGTTTTTAAGACTTGTAGACAAACAACCTCACCAGAAAAGGTATTATTTTTAAATTGGACGTGTGATTTCATTGATGTAGGGAACTTCTGATGAGGAAGCCCCTTCTGTCAGCATAGGGCAGAATTTTAGCTTTTGCAGAGTTATCTAGGGCATTGAGAGTTTAGGTGATTTGCCTAGAGTCATCCCACCTGGATGGATGGCCAGAGGTGAGACTTGAATATAGGGCTTCTGACTCTGAGACTGGTTATCTATTGGCTAGGTCATACTGCTGAATATCACCAAAAAATAGTCATGTGAAAAAGATGTGTCTTTGTGTTGGGGAGAAGCCTGGGGATATTAAAAGTATTACACAATTTCCCAAAGGCAATCTAAACCTATTCTTCTCTTCTTATTTAATTCTGAGTTCAACTCCTTGTGTATTTGTACTGTTTGTCCTGACCAAGAGATATGTCTATATCTATCAATCTATCTATTAGGAAGCTTCTGGAGAGATGTGTTTCTCCTTTGTTTCTCACTAGAGACAAAAAAGGTCCTGTAGCTAAAAGTACCCAAGCCCTTGGCACAATTTCAAATAGAGGGGGTGCCCATTTGTATGTTAGACACTCAGTAAAGACATTACCTGGTCCCTGATCATGGGTGGCTTGAACAACCTATAGAGCTCATCCATCACTATATCAACCGTCTCTCTCTCTCTCTCTCTCTCTCTCTCTCTCTCTCTCTCTCTCTCTCTCTCTCTTAGATATATATAATATATATCATTTATATCACATGATACATATCTATGTGATATATCTATATCACATTATATACATCCTATATATGATAAATAGAAATACCTATGGATCTACATAGAGATCTATCTGTATAGATAGAATTATACACTCGTATGTGCAAGCATATGGACAGATAGATACCTGTAGATCTACATAGAGATCTATCTGTAAACCTATAGATACATACAAACATACATGATGTTCATTCCACCCATGATCCAGGAACCAGGAAATGTCTTTGTTGAGTGTCTAATATACAGATGGGCACCCTCTCTATTTGCAATTGTGCCAAGGACTGGGTACTTTTAATCACAAAAGTGTTTATCTCTGGTGAGAAACAAAGGAGAAACATATTCTCTCAGAAGCTCCCTAATCTAGGGTTGTTGTTGGATCCACATTTGGGAGCTAAAGACTGCCAACCACAGGGGCGTTGGCACCCTCAATCCAAATGGAGAGCCTGCTGGCTCAAGTACTCAATACCACATATCCATCATTTATCCCTTGGCTCTCAGCACACAGTCCATTCAGGAGGTAGACCCAATACTACCAGTTTTTTGATCCTAACGATATTTTTGTTTGGTTAGGGTTTGTTTGTTTGTTTGGATATTTTTGTTGTCCTATAGAGTGATACAGATGCCTGGGAGGCATTATTTTCCAAACTGAAAGGAAGTAAAAGTAATGGATACTCACCTGGTACTCTCTCTGGACATGAAACAACCTTATCTCTGTCTTCCAGGGGTCAAAATCCTTGGGTGTCAGTGAGTGGGTAATGGGTTAATTTCAGTGACCCAAATCTGAAGCCCCATTTTCTGGTTGCTGGAAATTGCTTTTTAATCCTAGCTGTCAAGGATTTCCTTTGGAACCATCTGCTCAGCCCTTCCCCTCCCCCCTCCAGCTTTCCAGCACACAGGATTACTCCTGGACCAGACTTTTCTTTTGTGAGACTTAATACATCCTCAGCCCATGCAGATAATAATTCATGGGACTATGTTTTCATTTTGGTGGCATGGATTTTTCAAAAACCAATTGCAAGCAGAAAATGTTTTTGTTTTGTTTTTGAAATCAATTTAAAAGGTAAAAATCAACCAAGCATACTTTTCTGGGACAAATGGACTTTTCTTGCCCCTGATATGGACAGTCTATGCTGTCTCCCCAGGCTACATAGAGAGCTTGGAATTTGTTTTCCCTACACCCCATTGCTTAGTCGGCTGAGAAAAGCCTTAGCAAGTTGTGACTATTGACAGTCATGTCCTAAGTTAGTCAGTGAGAACAATCGTATGTAGGCATTTGTCCAACACCTAAAGGCTAACAAAGAATACTCCATTTGGTCCTCACCGCCCTCTACCAGTCATTAAAATTCTCTTTGGGACAAGACCTAGAAATTACCTTGTATTTAACTACTTTGTATTTATTCACATTTATTCTGTGTTTTTACTGTATGCATACTTGTTGTCTCCCAAGATAAAATGTAAACTGCTTGAGAGTAGGGACTGTCTCATCCTTTGCATCTGTGTACCCAGTCTCTAACACAATCCCAGGCATATTAATAGTAATTAATAAATGCTTATTGATTGATTGGTCCCTTTCAGCTCTAAATCTTGTAAGTCAAAGAGCACTCTTTCACTTAATCAATCAATCAACAAGCATTTATTTCAATAAGCATTTGTTAAGCATCAGTGGTATGCCAGGTACTATCCTAGATACTGATGATGCAAAGAGAAAAAGAAAATAATCCCTGATCTCAAGGAGTTTACATTCTACTAGATCCTTAAAATTTCCCTACATCACCCCCATTCAGTTTCCTCTTGAAGACCTCCAGAAATAGGGAGCCTACTCTTTCCCAGGCAACCCACTCAACTTTAAAGATCGCTCATACTGCTTTTTTTTTTTTTTGTTATAGCTTGCATTTTTATATTATGAGTGTACTCTTGTAAGATATGTATGTACGCAGGGGTGATCACAAGCTCGTGTTATAGAAAGATGTCATTTAAGGTCTCAACTAACCCTGAGAAGAAGAGAAGAGACTAAAGCAAGGCTTGTACACTACCAGATACACTAGATGAGAGAGTAGGGGCAGGGGTGTATTGGTAAATGTTTAATAAGCGATTCTCTGAAGAATAAAATGTAGGCAATTAAACTTTTAAGTTTAATTGGCATTTTAACATTTCCTCCGTCGCTTAAGTCTAGACAATTAACAAAACAATTAATCAAACTCTGATTTGTAGTTTCTTAGGTGTAAATGTTCACATTGAAAATTTTATAATCAGCTCTGGCTAACCAGTTTGAGTGGGCTCCAGCATTTGTATAGGAGTGAGGAGGAGGACCAAGCTGACTGCAATAGCATCAGGATGCTAGATGGGGCTCTCTTCTCCACTCTCTGAACAGTGTATTGGACTAAAATTATATCTGTTTGTCCCACTACATATTCTTGGTCTAGAGATATCATTTGGATGTCATTTAAAAAAGAAGTGTAAAACAAACTTACTTCCATGGTTTCTAATCCTTGGCTTCCACCAATCAATTTAGCCCCTTCCCATCAGACAATGATTATACAAAGACCATCACAAATAACAAATAGCAACTCATTTATCCAAGGGAAACAAAAGTTAGAGAAACTATACAGGTTACATAGACCAGACAATATACAAATTAAAAAGCTCTTTAGATGGGAAAGAGATGAAATGCAGGTTGAATATCAGGCACGTTTTGAGAGTCAGTTTCCCTTACATAGCTACAGTTTCCAAAGACTTTGTCCCTAAGAATGGCTCTCTTCAACCACATCTCTCTCTCTCTCTCTCTCTCTCTCTCTCTCTCTCTCTCTCTCTCTCTCTCTCTCTCTCTCTCACGCACACGCACACGCACACGCACACGCACACACAGTTCTTTCTCCAAGTCTACTAGGTATATAGGTCATGTCCCATTCAATATTGTCTTCATCAATTTGGAGTCAAGTGTCTTCCCTATGTACTGCACACAAAATATTTCAGGCTTGGCAAAAACTCAGTCACATTGCTGTTGATCAGACCTATGATTTCATTGGTTTAGAAAAATGTCCAGTGAGAAAAACTCCTACCTATGTTGAGCAACAATTGTTCTGTAACTTATAGTTTTATAAACATCACTTCAAGAACTGAATACCGAGGGGGTGCCCATCAACTGGAGGATGGCTGAACAAGTCACAGGGTAGGAATATAATGGAAAACTACTGTGCTATAAAAATTGATGAAGAGGATGGTTTCAGAGAAACCTGAGAAGCCTTGTCTAAACTGATTCAGAGTGAAGTGAGCAGAACCAGAAGAACAATGCATACAATAATAACAATACTGTAAAAGCAAAAAACCTAGAAACACATATAAACTCTTAACAGTAAAATAGTCAACAATGATTACAAAGGACCCATGATGCTATATGCTACCCACTTTCTGACAGAGAGGTAAATAGATGCAGGATATTAAATGGAGACATATTTTTTAGACATGACTAACATGGAAGTTTGTTTTGCTTGACTATGCACATTTACATGGTCAATAAAAACTAAGAGTTTTATTTTCCTTTCTTTTTTTCCCTGAGTGGAGAATGTGGGGGAAGAGAGTTGATAAGGAAAGAAAGTAGATTGCTGTTCATCAAAAATTGTAAATTTTCATTTAAATAATTAAATTATTTTAAAATCATTCTAAAATCAAACTATTAAATTTCAGTTAAACTTAAATTTTAATTTTAATAATTTAACAATAAATTATGCCTATACCATAGTCATTTATTATATATTTATTAATAATAATAAATGACTAGTCATTTTAAGAATTTAAATTTAATTAAAATTAAATGAATTATTATTTTTTAATGGAATTATTTTACTAATGTATACAAATTCAGGACCACTGAGAGAATGAGTGACTTTCTCAGGGTAACGCAGCTAATATATGTCAGAGGCAGGATATGAGTCTTCCTGACTCTGAAGTTAGCTCAGCTAGGTCCAGATTAGTAAAAATAATGAATCTCATTAAGTAGAGAGGTTATTCAAATTTGAACTGCATATTTTCATTGGGATGGAATCTATTACCATAATTTACATAATGTAACTTCAAATAGTGTGAATTCACATGCATTCGCCCTTTAACTACTTCACAGGCTTCATTTTCCTTCCAGAATCTAGTTGTGTTTCAATGAAGGACACCCTGGATTTACCTTCATCACATCTCTTTACCTTGTATCCTGTCCTCATCTGTAAAATGGGGGTGATAATAATAGCACCAACCCTTCAAGGTTGTTACAAGGAACAAATAAGATATTTGTAAAGAACTTAGCACAGTTCCTGGCACATAGTTATGGTTATTCTTATCATTTCTATCATCAGCTTAGTCCTCCCTCCACCACATGACAATGGCAGGCAGGGCAGGATGCTGCACTGGTTAAAAGGAGAGAAACTTTAAGTTTCATCTCTCAAGTGGCAGCTCTTGTGCTCTGTCCTTAAACACTTCCCACCTCATTTCTGTTCACATATGAATTGTGAACTCAACTTGGCAATCTGATGTTTGGCTGTCTATTCTACTTTGTGTTTCCTTTCCTGAGTAGGTAATTAAACATCACTCTCCACGTGAATAGGAAAGGGTTGGAGGTGATTTTAAGGGTTCAAGATGTCAAGACACCATAGGTCTCATTGGGTTAGAACTGGTCAGTAGCAAGGAAGCTTCTGCTTAGGAGAACTTGGTCATCAGCAAGATGATTGACCCAAGCCTGTTCATTTTACCAGCAGATACATACCAATCGTTGTATAGACAGTGCAGAGCAGAGGTGAAAGGTACAATACCTAATTAGGAGTCTTGCAAACTGATTTATGTTCAAGAATCATCCTCCCAGCAAATTGTAACAGTAGTTAAAAGCTGTTCCTGAATCTTATTTTTATATTGTTCCTTAAATGCATGTGGTTAGTCTTTCATATTTAATGTTCCTTGTTGTATGCAGGAATAAATTACCTTTCTCATTCAGTACCTTTCTACTCTTTTCCATGGGTAGAAACCTAAAGATAGGCTTTAATAATTTGTCTCCAAGGTTCAATAAGCTGAAGAGTATGGGGGGAAAAATACCAATTCATATCATCATATCATCAATCTGGTTCAACCATATATCTGAGCCCAGAACAGAAGGACTCCTTAGGGAGGAGAGAGAGACATAGTACCCCAATCATTGGATCCATCAGTAGTTTCTTAATGTAAGGACCTATTCTTTCTGATGCTTTATTTTCCAAGATCTACCTTATATCACAAAAATGTACCAGTCCACCTTTATTTTTTATCAGCTTGCACCTACTCTGCCTACGTTTTCCACTGCCCAACTATCAAAAAGTAGAGCGTCAAATGAACAGAATAAGTCCTTCCTCAAATTACCTTGTGGAGTGTGTGTGTGTGTGTGTGTGTGTGTGTGTGTGTGTGTGTGTGTGTGTGTGCTTTATCGCCCTATGGAATATAAACTCCTTGAGAGCAAGGGCTTTTTTGTTCCCTCTTGTCTTAATACTTCCAGCATTGAGCTTAGTGATAGAGACTTAATAAATGTCGATCAAGTCCACTAAATGATATTGGGGGTAGCATAATTCTTATACTCATCTATTTTCAGATTAAATTTTAAATCTTAAATCAATAAAGTGTTACATAAATATGAGTTGTAAGAGAATTAAAGGTGTAAGTGGAAATGATCTACACAAGGACACAGATTTTTCCCCTGCTACTTGTTTGCCTTCTAATTTTAGCTACATTGGATTTGTGCAAAAATTTTACATTTTAAATAACTACAATTGGCCATTGTTTTTTCTTCCATGATCTTTTCTATCCCCTATGTGGTCATCGTGAACTTCTTCCCTGTCCATAGATTGGAAAGGTAATTTCTTCCTTGCTCTTCTAATTTGCCATCCTTTATGCCTAAGTTATGTATCCATTTGGAACTTTTCTTCTATGGTGGGAAATGTTGGTTGATACCTAGTTTCTGCCAGATTACTTTGCAGTTTTCCAAGTAATTTTGTCAACTAGCAAATTCTTGCCCCAGTAGTTGAAGTCTTTGGGTTTATCAAACAGCAGCCTACCATGCTTGTTTGTGTCTTTATTCCATGTACCTAATTTGTTTCACCAATCAGCCTCTCTATTTGTTAACCAATACCAAATTGTTTTGATGATTGCCACAGGACTGACCTTTCTCACATGTACCTCAATTCCATTCCCTTTTTTTTTTTTTTTTGGCGACAGGTTGCTCCCACGACTACACTTTTTTCTCTCTTCTTATCCACTAGTTCTTTCCCTCCTGCCTACAAACACATACAAGTCTCCCTCATCCTAAAAAAAAATTTTAAAAACCCCCAAAACTCACTAGATCCCACCATCCCTCCTAACTATCAATCCTACATCTTTCTTCCCTTTCTCAGTCAAACTCCTAAACTCCATGTCTGCACTTTTTTTCATCCTCTCTAATCTGGCTTCTAACCTCATGCCTCAGTTGAAAGTTCTCCTTCCAAAGTTATCAACCATCTCCTAAAGGTCAAATCTAATGTATCTTGCATAGTCCTCTTCCTCTTTAACTTCTTTCCTACATTGACTCTATTGACTACTTGTTCCTCTTGGATATTTTGTCCTCTCTGAATTTTCAGAACACTGTTCTGTCTTGGTACTTCTCCTACATAGCAGATCACTCCTTAGTCTCCTTTGCCAGTTCATCATCTGTGTCATACCCTCTAACTATGGGCATACCCAAAGCTCTGTCTTGGACCTTTTTCCCTTTTCTCTCTATATTCTCTCTCAGTGACCTCATCAGTTTCCAAAGATTCAGTAAGCATTTCTATGCAGTTAGGCGATAAGCATTTAATGATGATGATAGTTAGCATTTATTAAACACCTACTGTGTGCCAGGTGTTGTGCTAAGTACCTTACAAATATTGTCATTTGATCCTTACAACTCTGGGAGGCAGGTGCTATTATTATTCCCCATTTTATAGATGAGCAAATTGAGGTAAAAAGAGGTTAAGTGACTTGCCCAAGGTCACTAAGCTAACTAGTATCTGAGACTAGATTTAACCTCAGTTCTTCCTGACTTCTTCAGGTCCAACATTCTGTTCTTTGTGTCACCTATCTGCTTCTACTATTTACATTTATTATTACATGCATTAAATGCCTACTATGTGCCACGCACTAAGAGCTGAGAACACAAAGAAAGGCAAAAGAGAATCCCTGCTCTCAAGGAACTCATGGTGTGATGGGAGATACATATGTAAACAATGATGTGCCAACAAGATAGACACAAGATCCATTGGAGATAATTGACACAGGGAAGGCATTAACATTAAGGGATAGCAATAAAGGTTTCTTGTAGAAAGTCCCATTTTTGCTGAGATCTGAAGGAAGCCAGGAGATCAATAACATAGCAATCAATAATAATATAGTAATCAATAATAATAATAGTAATAGCAGCTAACATTTATATAGGGCCTACTATGCACCAAGCACTATGCTAAGTACTCCACAATTATTACCTCCTTTGATCCTCACAATAATCCTGGGAGGTAGGTGCAGATTTATTGTTCAGCTCTTTCAGCTGTGTCTGACTCTTCCTGACCTCATTTGGGGTTTCCTTGGCAAAAAGACTGAAGGGGTTTGCCATTTCCTTCTCTAGCTTATTTTACAAATGAGGAAACTGAGGCCAATAGGGTGAAGTGACTTGCCTAGGGTCACACAGCTAACAAGTGTCTGTGACTAGATTTGAACTCAGGTTTTTCTGACTCCAGGCACTCCATCTACTGCACCACCTAGCTGCCTAGATGAGTCAGGAGAGCATTCTATGTACGTGGGGTAGGCAATAAAACTCACAGAGTCAAGATATGGATGATTTGTGTATAAAAAACATGGAGGTCAATGTCTCTGGGTCACAGAGTATACTGTAGAGGAGAGTAAGTGTAAGACTGGAGAGGTAGGGAGGGGTCAGGCTATGAAGGACTTTGAACATAAAAAAGTTAATTTTATATTTGATCCTGGGAGTGATAGAGAGTTGGAGCTGATTGGGCAGGAGGGAGAGACTGACATGACTTAATCATACTTGACCTTCAGGGAAATTAAAGACAGCTGTGTGAGAGACTTGCAGCAGGAAGACCAACCAAAAACATATGGCAACAGTCCAGACTTATGGCTATGAGAGTCTATACAAGATTGGTGTCAGTGTCAGATTGGATACTAGAGATGTTGCAAAAAAAAATCAACAGGCTTTAGATTCAATATGGGGGTGAGAGAAAGGAGTTAAGGAGGACATCTCACGTATTAGCCTGGAGGATTGGAAGGATGGTGGGTCCTTCAACAGTAATAAAATTTGAAAGACAGTAAGGTTTGGGTGGAAAGAGTCTATTTTGGATGTGGTGAGATTAAGATATCTACAGGACATCCATTCTGAGATATTCAATAGGCAATTGGAGATGGGAGACTGGAGGTCAGCAGAGACATTAAGGTTGGATAAGTAGATTTGAGAATCATCTGAGATCATCAATTGAGATGATTAGACAGAGAAGAGAAGGGGACTTAAACAGAGTCTGGGAGGATACTCATAGTTAATGAGTGTGACCTAGATGAAGATACAATAAAGGAGTCTGATAAGGAGTGGTCAGACAGGTAGGAGGAGAACCAGGAGAGAGAAATGTCCTGAAAACCTAGAGAGAAGAGGATGATCAACAGTAAGAAAAGTTGCAGGTGACTCCCACATCTATCTATCCAGTACTGTTATCTCTGCTGAGCTCCAGTCTGGTATTACCAGCAGGTCTGGGAGACTTGGTTTCTATTGACTTTGCCTCTTATCAGCTTTTGTCACTGATTGGCTTTGTCACTGAGAAGCTTTGCGACCTCTCACAAGTCCTGTAACCACCGTGAACCTTAGTTGCCCTCATGTATAAAGTGGGGCTAATAATACTCATTCACCTAACTTGGCTGTTGGAGTGATTTTAAGGATTTCACACGCTAGCATACGTGAATGTGCTTTGCAAATTTAAAAGCATTCTACAAATGTCAGTTATTATACAATAGAGATCTTCAAATGACTCTATTTAAAGCACTTCTTTCAAATGACTAACAGGTTTTCAAAAACCCCTGGAGAGGAAGCTTCTTTTGCCCACTGTTCCATAGTGAGTGAGTAGGCTGGGCAAACCCTAGGCTCACACAAATACCCCAAAGAAATTGAAGAAAGAAAGGTCCCATATTCCTCCAAAATACTCATAGTAGCATTTGTTATAGTATGTACTGAAAATAAATGAAAATAGATGCTCCCTGATGGGGGAATGACCGAGCAAGTTATAGCACATGGACATATCAGAATAGTATCACTCCATAAGAAACAATTAGAATGAATTTGGAGAAGTGTGGGGAAAGTAATATGGACTGATGTGGAGTGAAGGAAGAAGAACCAGAAAGATATACACAACGACCATAACAATGTCAATAGGAAAACCAAAAATTTAACTAGACACCATGTAATTTGGACGACCAAGCTTGGAGTCAGAAAAGATTAAGATAAAGTACATCTCTTTCTTTATTGGCAAAGTAGGGTACTATAGTTATAGATACACTGTCATTGGTGGATATATTGGTTGATTTTGATTAAGTGGGGTTTTTATTCCTGTAAACCTATCATTTTATTCTTTCCTATTCATGCCCATTCTTTTTCCTACTCTTTGTTATTAGAAATGACTTGATGGGGAAGGTAAGGGCAAAAGATAGATTTGGGAATGAATAAGATTAAAAAATAGAAGGTATCAATAAAATAACAGAATAGGCTTTGAGGATGGCTATCAGCTATACTCATTTTCTTTACAGAGTTGGAGACCACCCTGATGGGAGCAAGATAGGAGGACAGATTTTAAGATGTCAAGAGAATAAGCCACCTAACTATTTGAGATGATGGAATAGGGAGCTGTGAGACAATGTGGGTAACCAGCAAGAGCTCTGGGGAGTAAATAACAGAAAGAAATCACAGTACAAGGAACCATGGTTTAAAAAGTCAGTGGACTAATATAGATGGTGGCCACTTCTGATGATGGTAGAAAGAACTCTAGTCTGGGGCCCAGGAGACCTACATTCTAACCTTATCGCTGCAACTAACAGGTATGACCATAGGCAAGTCATCTCCCATTTCTGAGTTTAATTACAGCCTCTAAAAAACATCAGAAAGCAATATGAGAGCCAATGGGAAAAGCATTGGCTTTGACATCAAAAGATTTGGTTTTTCATCCTTACTACATTTATAACTTGAGGCATACTTTTATACCTCACTTTCCTTCTCTGTAAAATAAGGGCATTGAGCAAGATGATTTCAGTGGTTGAAATCACTTCTGCTTCCAACGTGCCATGGTGTTTGTAATAAAAATTCCTATTTCTTTAGGGTTTGCGATACCTCTAGAAGGTGTATAGTATATTAATGTTGTTCAGCTGTGTCTGACTCTCAGTGACCCCATTTGGGGTTTTCTTGGTAAAGATATTAGAGTGGTTTGCCCTTTCCTTCTCCAGCTTATTTAACAGATGAGGAAACTAAAGCAGACAGGGTTAAGTGACTTGCCCAGGGTCACACAGCTAGTATACGTCTGAGGCCAGAGTTAAACTCAGAAAGATGAATCTTCTTTTCTTCAGGCCCTATATTCTACCCTCTGTGCCACCAGCTGCCCCTAAGTAGTGTAAGGATCATTAATTTAAGAGGAAAAAAAGAAGGTTCAGATCAGTTAAGCATGCTGTTGTAGGTCATTCTTGCCAAGCTGAGACTGGAACCCAGGCAATCAATCAATCTATCAAAAGCATTTCTTAAACATTTCCTATTCATGCACCATGTTGAAGATACAAAGCCAATGTTGTGAATTCTCTGCCTTCAAGAATTGACATCCTCTGCAAATCAAAACAACTCTGAGGTACCACATCACACCTATAAGATTGGCAAACATGACAGAACAAGAAAATGATAAATGCTGGAGAGGATGTGGGAAAGTTGGAACACTAATTCATTGTTGGTGGAGCTGCGAGCGCATCCAACCATTCTGGAGAGCAATTTGGAACTATGCCCAAAGGGCTACAAAAATGTGCATACCCTTTGACCCAGCAATATCGCTACTAGGACTATATCCCCAAGAGATCATAAAAATGGGAAAGGGTCCCACATGTACAAAAATATTTATAGCAGCACTCTATGTAGTTGCCAAAAACTGGAAGTCAAGGGGATGTCCATCAATTGGGGAATGGCTGAATAAATTATGGTATATGAATGTAATGGAGTACTATTGTGCCATAAGAAATGATGAACAAGAAGACTTCAGAGAGGCCTGGAAGGACTTATATGACCTGATGCTGAGTGAAAGGAGCAGAACCAGGAGAACTTTATGCACAGCAACAACCACAGTGTGTGAGAGTTTTTTCTGGTAGACTTAGATTTTTGTAATAACACAAGTACTTCTTACCAAAAAAAAAAAAAAATCCCAATGGAGGATCTCAAGGCAAAATGCCTGCCACACTCAGAGAGAGAAATATGGAAGTCACTCACATATTGTAGCAGATCATGTTTGTGTATGTGTATGTGTTTGTGTATCATGTTCTGATTTGTTATACGATTTCTTTCATTTATCTTAGTCTGACTACATAGCATGACTATAGTGAAAATATACTCAATAGGAAAGTATATGTAGAATCTATACAGAATTGTATGCAGTCGTGGGGAGGGAGGGGGGTAGTGGGGGGTAGGTGGGGGGGATAAAATCACAATTGTATGGCAGTGATTGTTAAACATTACAAAATAAAAAAAAAGAAAGAAAAAAAAAAGAATTGACATCCTCATCGGTGAGGCATGTGTTGGCAAACAGGGTTGAGTGACTTGCCCAGGATCACACAGCTAGTAAGTGTCTGAGGTCAGATTTGACTCTAGGGTAGGACCTCTGTGTAGAGATATACACAAGCATACAAAGCAGATACAAAATGAACTTGAATAGGAATACACTACCAGAAAAAAGGGGGAGGGGGAATATAAAAGCACAGAAATTGGAAATGGAGCATCACATGTGAGGAAGAACAGGTATGGTTGGCGGAACTTCAAGTGCTTCTGATTTCAAGATCAACGTTCTGACATTCGATGGTGTTCTTTTTCTCTAAGATTCTTTATAGGTCTCTTCTCTAATTAAAAAACCATGTTGTCAAAGAGTCATCCAAAGAAGGGGATACCCAATTACCAAGTCACAGTTGTCACCGTGAAGTTCTTCTCCTGGAACATAAGCAAGTGGGAGAAAGAATGTATATGTGCATGCACACACACACACACACACACACACACACACACACACACACGACATGTACCCAATATGTGTCCTTGGGTGAGAGGAACAGTCTTCTCACTTACTGGGGCTAAATGAAGTGAAAGAAAATCAGGAAAATGCAAATGGGCTTCTTATTTTAGGCAAATCAATCTCAGTAATGCTCATATCTGATCAAGCTTATCTTTTGGATGATAATTAGGATAATGGATAAATGCAAAAGTTTATTTTTACCCTGTCTGTGCAGAGCCTTTCAGAATGTGTGAGCATAACTGTCTTGGCTCTGCCTGCTTCTGTCAGAGGAAGGGAAGCCCACACAGATCTGCTGCAAGGGACTTCCCAAACAGCAGTAACCCCCTGAGCTTGGTGTAGATTGGGAGAAGAGCTAGGTTTGGAGGTCTGCCCAATCCAGGAGTGTGCCCGCCTTAAATCCTGGAGAGGATGACTAAAAAAGCTTAGGGCATCTCCTTGCACACAGGTCTTCAAGAACAAGAGAAATTCAGCAGGCAGAACTGAGATGTGGGACAGTCCTTTCTCACCAGGCTTTACTCCTTTGGACTTTTGCATCATTCCCTCCCTTCCCACCACTCCCGAGCAGAGTGTCTCTCTCTCTCTCTCTCTCTCTCTCTCTCTCTCTCTCTCTCTCTCTCTCTCTCTCTCTCTCTCTCTCCTCTCTTTCTCTCTCTGTTTCTCTCTCTCCTTTCCCTCTCTTCTCTCTGTCTTTCTTTGTCTCTCTGTCTCTTTTTCTTTTTCTCTGTTGTTGTCTCTCTCTTTCTCTGTCTTTGTCTTCATGTCTCTCTGTCTCATTCTCTGTCTCTGTCTCTCTGTCTTTGTCTCTGTCTGTCTCTCTCTCACACACACACATACACACACACACACACTCATACATACACACCCCTTCCTTTTGTGTGTTGTCTTCTCCTATTAGATTGAAAGCTCCTTGAAGGCAGGAACTGTCTTCATATTTGTATCCCCAGCATTTAGTACAGTACCTGGCACACAGTAGGTACTTAATAAACATTTATTGTCTGGCTACCTAGAGGAAGATTGATGCCTTGGTCACCTCTAGCAATCCTTTCTAGTCTATGATCCACATAAAAGTGCCTTTTGGGAAGTGACATTTGAAAATGTCCCTCTGTCTAAAATGTCCTGAAATGAAAAGATAATAAAGGGGAAATCTGGCCTTTATAAAACCAAATTTGACTTATTGTTCTATAGACATGGCGTCCCAAAAGTCTTAGTACAGTTTTAAGCTATCAAAGCTCATACATATGGCATGTATCTGTATGTGTTTACCTCTCTGGATGCTGCCTCCAAAAACAAGATGGCAACTCCTTCTTTGCCTGCTCATCTCATTCTAGTCTTACCCATTTCCTCCTACAAATTCACCATAGGGTCAGGGAAAGAAGGGGAGTTTCTCCACTATCTCTTGATTTTGCAAGAATACTATTGGAGAACCTGGACTGTCTGCCTGTTATCCCTCATCCTCCCCATGTTGAAGAGATATCGTTCACTTAACCCATCAATAAATATTTAGTAAATGACTACTAAGTGCTAGGCACTGTGCTAAGCACTGGGGATACAAAGAGCAGTCCCTGCCCTCAAGGAGCTCATAATCTAACAAGGGAGACAACATACAAAGAAATACATACAAATAAGCAGAATAAATAAGAGATAATAAACAGAAAAAAAAAGGCACTGGAATCAAGACAGGTGGAGGAAGGCTTCCAGTCAAAGATGAGATTCTAGTTAGGACTTAAAGGAGGCTCACCCATTCTTTACTCCAGTCCTTCAAAGGTCTTCATTTGTTACATGTTTCAGGCTGCTCATATCTTCCATGCTTCTCTTCATTTCCCTCAGTTCTTTAGAGACTCTTGTGTTCTCTCCTGCAGCCATACAGCAACACCAGTAAAATGGCTAGGAATAGGGATCTCACAGATACAGAGAATTTCCAGATGAGGAGACTCCCTGTACCACTGCAGGTCAGCACCTCTCTCCAACTTTTAGTCCTACAGAACTGAGAAGTTAAATGATTTGTTCAGTTTGTGTCAGAGATGGGACCTGAACCCAGATCTTCCTGGCTTCAATTCCAGGTCTCCATGACTGCCTGATATTGAAAACATGAACTTTGGTTTTGGGGAAATTGGAGAGTCAATAAAGCAATCAAGCCTAACTCTATCCCCTTAAAATCTGGACCCAACTCCTTGACCAGTTGTATCATCTGTCCTAGATATACATGCTAATGGTGAGACTTTATAGGCTGTCCATCCAATTGAATGTCTCTTCATTTGTTTAATTTCTCTCATGTTGATAGTTGGGTAAAATTCTTTTGAGAGGTTACAGAAGACTGCCATTTTCCAGGACTTATAATGTCATCTACAGCAGGAATTTCTGTAGAACTTCACCATCATAGGAAATTCCTCTCCAAGCTGAACTCTGTCCTAGATCTGCTGTACCACAGTAGTGAACAGCCTTGACAAGGATACCTCAGTTTATACTTCACTTTATGAGGTCCATTGAATAAGATGATCTCTGCTGCTGTATCTTTCAAGAGATTTTGAATGATTTTATGTATAAATGGGGGAAAATTTGTTGGAAGAGAACATTTAAGGTAGTGTTTGACTTACTAAATCAAATACATTTTTATAATCAACAATCAAGCACTGGGAGATCTTTTATTCTCTAAATCTATCAATCAATTGTGTGATGGTAAAGATGTGGGAGTTTTTTTTGATAATATCATTTGCAAAAATCTGCCTTCTCCATGCTAATAACTTAATAACCTCAATAACTCTTTCAATTTGTGTCTAAATAATTCTTATTAGAGCAGCTAGGTGGTGCAGAGGACAGAGCACCAGTGCAGGAGTCAAGAGGGCCTGAGTTCAAATCTCACTTCAGACACTTGACACTCACTAGCTGTGTGACCTTGGGCAAGTCACTTAACTCCAACTGCCTCGTCCTGGGTCATCTCTAGTCATCCTGATGAATATCTGGTCACTGGATTCAGATGGCTCTGGAGGAGAAGTGAGGCTGGTGACCTGCACAGCCCTCCCTCACTCAAAACAAAGTCAAGTGCAAGTCATGTCATCATTTCTCTGATGGCGTGGTCTTCTTCGGCAATGAAAGATGAACACACACATCCCTCAATACTCTCATAATTGTTTTGTCTCCACTACAAATCTCCTCTAGGTCTAATCCAATTGGTTTTCCCATCTTTTTTCTTATCAGTATCATTTCTACTTTTTTCTATAAATATATCCATAATTCTGAAGTTAGAGTCAAAGTGTGGTGGCTTTACTTTATTGAAAGTGGTAGTTGTTGGTTATAAACACTTTTTATTTCTTTTAAAGTTTTTCTTTTGTTTGTTTTCTTCATATTTGCAACCTTAAATGTCCTCAGGATGACTTTGTTTAATTGAATCTCTTGTCAAGTACAGGATTTACCCTCTAATACTCTGTTTTATGGGCAGTACTACTTATGACCTCCCCTCATCCTTCTCTGTAAGATTTTGTGAGTTTATATTCTAAACCACCAAAACTTAATATTCTAAAGTTTTATAAAAGTTTATATCCCTACTTATTATTAATTATAATATAATTAATTATGATTATATGATTAATATTAATATGTACTAATTGATGTAAACAATATTGATAGGCATGTTAATATTAATATTAATTTTTAATATAGTATAAATTAACATAATATAAATATTGATGGATAATTATTAATAATAGTAATGGATACTTAATAAATGTTTGCTGAATTGGAAAATAAAGAGTTTATATCTTAAACCACTGAAATCTTTGACTGCCATTTTTTTCTGTTCTCTCTGTTTGTTGTCTTAAGCAAGCATTTTTTGACTAAAGTACTTTTTAAGTTCTTTTGGTTTCTTTGTAAAGGCAATTGATTTACGTCAGTGAAAATTCTATACAAAATTATACTTTATGTCCTTTCTTCTATCCATTACTCATTTTTCTTTACCAATAATTCATTTGAATAGGTCAACACTGAGCTGTTTTAGTAGCATACTACATCTTTTTCTCACTTTTATACATTCTTCTAACTTGACACTAATTTGGATCTTTGCTTTAATATACAGTCAGTTATCTGATTGTATATTAACAACTGATTTAGAAATGATTCCTAGATCAGTAATGAGTTGCCTCGTGTGTGTTATATTATATTATGAATTGTATTTTTTGTGATGCTATTTGGTCCTCATTGTGTGTAGTACCTAATAATTCTTTTCTTTTTAAAATTCTTTTCTCTTTTGTTTTCACTTTAATTGCTACATTTTGTTTCTCATCAAGTTCATTTTTAAACATATCCCTTCCCTTTCCTTTGCCAATTAAGCCATCCCTTATAACAAAGAGTAAAAAAGAAAGTGAAAAATAGTTAAGCAAAACTAGCCAACACACTACGGATTCTTTTCTAGAAGAATATATCAATAATTTAGAGATAAGAGGCTTCTGAGTAGTTAACAGGTCATTGATCCCTATAGTTCCCAATTCTATACCACTTTAAATATATTTCTCACCATCCTCATCAATTCCCATCTTTATATTGAAGCCACTAAGTATTGTAATATATGTTGATTGAATTTGAAGGATCATGCTGGGTTCTTTTGAAAGTTTCTCTGCCTTTTCATCCCTTGCAAAAGACACTGGTGCCTAAGCCACAAATACTTACGAGTATTGAAATAGATGATCAAATGCCCCATGAAATGACATTTCTTCTTGGGACACAACTCTGCCAAATCCTTTATTTGCCTCTCCAAGGAGAACCTGTAAGTTGGTGCCCTCCAATTCACTGCAACTCCCTTCTTTCTTCTAGTTTCATTTCTACTGAGAAAGTCAATATTGACTTAATTCAGTTCCTGTATAATATGACCATTAGTTAGAAAAAGATCTCACATTTAGAGTACCAGCTGCCAAGTTAAAGTAGAAAAGTACAGAGAGGCTCATCACCAGTAGTCCAGCCACTTAATGATGCAGTCTTTAGTCATGGTAGCTCAGAGTACAAAGAAAAATCTCAAACATCCCTAAGTCAGTCCTATACAATTCTCTTCTGCAGTGATGGTGACATAGAAAGAATCACACAGCTCTTAGACCACTTAACTTGGCTTCTGATATTCTAAAGGGGTACATGTGTGTATCGTGTGGTGTAGATGGATAGATGGATAGATGGATGGATGGAAGGATGGATGGATGGATGGATGGATAGAAGGATGGATGGATAGATAGATAGATAGATAGATAGATAGATAGATAGATAGATAGATAGATAGATAGATAGATAGATAGATAGATAGACAGATAGATAGGTAGGTAGGTAGGTAGGTAGGTAGATAGATAGATAGATAGATAGATAGATAGATAGATAGATAGATAGATAGATAGATAGATAGATAGATAGATAGATAGATAGGTAGGTAGGTAGGTAGGTAGGTAGGTAGGTAGGTAGGTAGGTAGGTAGGTAGGTAGGTAGGTAGAAGAAACAGACAAAATAGAGAGACTGGACTTTCTGGATGAGGAAATTCCTTCACTGAAAATCAGCACCTTCTCTGCAACTTAGTCTTTGAAATTTGCTTTGAATACAGTGTCCAGGGTCACACAGGCAATGTGTGTCAGAGGAAAGACTTAACCCCAAATCTTCACAACCCCCAAACTAGTTAGCTCCCTATTAGTCACTTCTTCAATACAACAGTGGGTCTGGGATCTATTTCGTGGGCACATACCTTCTCCCTAATAATGCAGCCCACTCCTACTTTCTTATTATACACACACACACACACACACGCACACACACACACACACAAGTACATACATATAATACCATATATATCATATGCACATATATAAAGTACACCCATACATATTATGTATACATGTATATAATACATAGCACACGTATGGCATATTAACATATATACTACATCCATATTGCACCTATAGTGTGCGCACATGTATAGTATATACATATATACCACATATAAACAAAGTCAAGTGTAAGTCATGTCATCATTTCCCTGAAGACATGGTCTTCTTCAGCAACAAAGGATGAACACAACAGTAACAATATAGTTTATATACATATACAGTATACACACATGTAAAACATACCTATATACATATACATATGTGGATGTATATGTAATATACACGTGTGCCATATACAGTATACATACATATATAGTATATTCACAGATATATAAACTATATATACACACATATGTATATACAGTTTATAAACATATAGTATATGCAATACATATAAAGTAGACACACAACTCTGTGTGTGTGTAAAGCTTTTAAAATATTCCCTGATAAATGAAACCACAGAGATAACCTTGTTAAACTTATAATCTGGTTTTTAACCTCATCATTCAACTGAAGCTGTTCCCTCTAATGTTGCTAATTATCTCTCAATTGTTGAATCTGCCGGCCTTTTCTCAGACCTCATCATTCTTAATTTCCCTGCAGCATTTGACACTATGGATTCCTCCTTTCTCCTGGACATTTTCTCCTCCCTGGGTTTCTGTGACAAAGCTCTCTTGGTTCACCCTGACTGTTTCTCATCAGTCCCCATTGCTGGGTCATCATGGGTGTCCTACCTCCTAACCAGGGGTGGTCCCCAGGGCTCTGTCTTAAGCCCTGTCCTGTTCTTTTCTCCCTCTATGCCCTCTTGGTCACCTTCCTGGGTCCCACGAGAGCTGTTATCCTATTACATGGGTTTAATGATCACTTCTCTCAATGTGGTTCCCCAGCCTTTATATCCAACTCGAGTTTCTCCACTGAGCTCCAGGATGGAATCATCAATTGCCTTTGGGGCCCCTTCAAACCAGAGCTCCCAGAGGCATCTCAAACTCAACATGTGCAAAGCAGAGTTCACTCTCTTTCACCTTAAACCTAGTTTCCAAATTCTTTATTCCTGTAGAGGACACCAGCATTTTTCTAGTCATACAGCTCTGTAAGTTTGGAATTATCCTTAAACCTTCCCTTTCCCGCAACCAGTTGGTTGCAAAGTCTAATTGAGTCTCCTACAGCTCATAACCTTCCCTTCCCTTTGGTTACATGACCATCATCCAATTCAGAACCTCACAACAATAATAGCCTCCTACTTGGTCCCCCTGACTCCAGTCTCTGCCCTCTCCAATCCATCCTCCACTCTGCTACCCAGTTGATAATTCTAAAGGAAAGGATTGAGCACATCACTCCCTTACCTGAGAAGTGCCTGTGACTTCCTATTGTCCAAGGAACAAACCCAAATTCCTCTATTTGTCATTTAAAGGCCTCCACAATCTGGCTCAGGCTCCAGTCCAGATTTATTGCTCTTTACTCCCTTTCACACACTCCCCACTTCCTCCCCATTGGTTGGCTTGCTTTTCCTTCTATGTGACCCTGTGTGCCCTTTATATAGGCTGCCTGGCACCGTGGGGATGCCCCTTCTCCTCACCTAACCTCTCAAATTCCTACTTTGGTTCAAAGCAGAATTCAGTTATTAAAAACCAAAACAAAGAAGGTGGCAATCTGTTTTGCTTAACTACTCATATTTATGGAAAGGATTTTCTTTTTTTTTTCAATGAAGGGAGGTAGAAAGGAGGTAAAACAGATTTTTACTCATTGAAATAAATTATATTATTTTTAAAAAAAAACAAAGTGAGCTCAAGTGCCATCTCCTACAGGATACCTTTCATGATTACTCCAATTGCTAACTCTCTCCATATCTTTGTTATAACTTTGTGTGTGTGTGTATGTGTGTGTATACACACACATATCTATATATCTGATATCTATCTATATATATACATATATATACCTGTATACACACATATAATACACATATGTGTGTATATTCATACACACATATATACATATATAATTTTCTTACCTGTGTACATGTTGTTTCCTCTCAAAACAAGTTCCTAGAGGACAGAGACAGTCATTGCAACCCCCTCCCTAGTTCAGTGTCTATCATCAAGTAGTTACTTAACAAATATTAGTCAAATAGATGAATGATTGAATGAATAGTTCTCTAATTTTTACATCAATGAAATAATCATCATCATAATAAAGCTAGAATTTGTACAGTACTTCAAGATTTGCAAAGCTCTGTACATTGGTTATCTCATTTGATCCTCACAACAACTCTGAGGTAAGTTCTATTACTATTATCTCCACTTTACAGATGAGGAAACTGAGGGTGAATAACTGACTTGCCCAGGGTCATACAGCTAGTAAGTATCTGAGGAAAGATTTGAACTCAGGTCTTCCTGACTCCAAATCCAGCACTCCATCCACTGCACCACCTAAGAATCTGTCCCTACCAGGGCAGGATCAGATTGATGTATGTTCACTAAAAGTGCTTGCTACTTTCATAAAGGGTGTTCAACACAAAATTCAAATGGAAGAGAGATTCCCTATGGATGCTGAGGTCTATGGGTGCAGATAGCTTTGGGATAGCTCCATCATTCCATGGAATATTACAAAACTTCCTAAAGATATGTGTGTGCATGTGCGCATGTGTGTGTACACCCTCTCAGTTTGTTGGTTAAAGCTCTCCACTATTTGGCTCTCACCTACCTCCCTAGTCCCATTTCCTCTTGCTCCCCTATGCAGACTTTCAGCCTTAGACAAGCTGAGCCGCTGGCCAACTCTCTCCCACCCCCGAGGTTCCATCTGGCATCTCTGAGCCTTTGCACAAATGATCCTGTATTGGTGTAACTCACTCTCTGGTACATTCTTTGAAGTGTCTTCATCTAGTTAAGGTATCAAAGCTAAAATGGGGGGGCCTCAGCCTCAGATATCTGGCCTTACCCAGCCATTTGAAATACAGTGCCTCCTCCCCAGTTCCCCCCAGTACGTGAAGACCTGTCCCAACTCCTTTGAATTTTAGTGTCTCTCTTCCCTCAATTATTTCCTATTTATCCTATACATAGCTTATTTGTACATGTTTACGTATTGTCTCCCTCACAGATTTGTGAGTTCCTTGAGAGCAGGGGCTGTCTTTTGCTTCTTTTGGCATTCCCAGTACTTAGCACAGTATCTGGCACATAGCAGGTACTTAATAAATGTTTATCAACTTTCTGACTGATAGAATCCCTTGGCTTCCTTCAATGTCCAGTTCAAGTACTACATCCTCCTCCAGACCTTCCCAGATCCCCCCACTCACTCTCCCCAGCCCTCCCTCTATTCCCACCCCCACTTATTAGTATTCTCTGTCTCTTGAAATTACTTTGCATGCTTTTGAATATACTTTGTGTAGCAGATGTTTCTGAAGCTTTGTTTCATCTCTGTGGGGAGCCAAGGGGCCCCAGAGGTTCCCATAAAGGGAGTCAGAGTTTGTCAGATGCCAGGAAACTGTGAGATTCTAAGCTCAGCTTGCACTAGAAAAAAAGTCAGAGGAAAAGATGAGAAAGAGACAAGATCCATACATGATTTAAGATCCTTTTCTCTCCATTTGTCCTTGAGACCAGGACTCTCAGTTCCATGTTGGGTGCAAGTTCCCAACATGAACTGGAAGCAGAAAAACTGTCCATGGTACAGATGAGAAGACTGAGAGCAACACCAACAGCATGGATGCCACCTTTGGTATGCATCACTTTTAGCAAATTCTCTGTATAAACTGAAAATCATATAGCATATGTACTGGGAGTAGAGTGGTTTTGACAAAGCAGATCATCTCCCTATGGTGAGAGGATTCCTTTTGATAATTCCCTTTTGAGAACAAAAATTCCTTTTGTTCTCTCCCACATATATTAAGTGACTCAACTTATAAAAATCTAATTTATACCTAGCTTGAAAAAAAAAGAAAGAAAAGTCTAGTTTATAAACCAAGATGTACTGCTATTAGCACTGAATTGCTTTTATTGCAAATATTTCATTCTTTAATGTTTCTCTAGACTACCTATATTTTAAGCTGTTGATTTCTCTCCCCTCTCCCATACCAGTGTGGACCAGGGATTTCATTAGTTTAAGAAACTCAAAGCTAATCAGAGAAAGGAACTTTAGGAATGAAGAGTACTTCCAATGTGAGAAATTCCAGGGTGGAGTGAACTTACAGGGTGGAGTGAACTTACAGGGTGAAGACATTTCTGTGGCATGATAGGGAAAGTCTAGAGAGTCTGCAGAAAATCACACTCAAGAAACCCACTGATTAATGGGAGAGACAACATGGAATTAACTCGATAAATACAGGATATGTACAGATTAGAGAAGAGGCAACAAAAACCCATCTAGTCAATGGTCTTTCATCAATATAGTCTCAGTCTGCTAGCTTTGTCTTCCATACAGGCTCATGTGGCTGAATATTCGTGTATTTTGGCCCATAAGATGGTTCTGCAGCTGATATGCTATTGACACTCCTCATCTCTGGCTATTTATATCAGCAACATGCACTTATCAGCAAGGTGGTGCAATGGATAAAAGGCTGGACCTAGAGTTGGAAAGACCTGGGTTCAAATCCTTCCTTGGATGTTAACTAGCTAGTGTGATACTAGACAGGTCATGCATCTCTCTGGGACCTGTTTTTTTACCTGTAAAATGAGAAGTTGAACTTGATGACCTCTAAATCTATGAGATAACCTATGCAAAGTATTTTGGAACCTTATAGTAAGGTCGTAGTCTATAGTCTGGAGTGCTAACTAGAACTGTGAATCTACCTCTAGCCCACTTCCTCCCTAGTTAGGAGACTTCAGGCAGTCACTTCACACTTTAAGCCTCAGTTTCCTTGTCTGTCAATTAGAGATAATCACATCTGTAATCCCAGAGTTATTATGAGGCTCAAATGGAAAATGTATATGTACAGGTATTGAATTCGCCAGCAGGGACCATTCTAGAGATTGTGTGGCTAAAGGTACCTTGGAGATTCCAGGTTTATGTAGGTCTTGATATTTGGTTGCAATCAAGATTAAGAACTCCCTGGCTGCTTCCAGCACAGAGAGAACATTGTGTTTTGGTGAGATGGGGGAAACACTGAGTGGTCCCTTGATCGTCCCCTGTCCCTTACAGAGTCAAGGGCAGCTTCAAGAAGAGAGGATTTGGGCTGGTTCTTTCTTCTTTTGATTCTCCAGGTGGCATCATGCAACCCTGAGTCTTCAGGTAAGAGGTAAGGACTGACTCTTTTCAATGGTGCCTTCATGGTTGGCATGGTGGCATCACAGAGGGATTCAACTTAACTAAGCAAGTTCATGCCTAAGCTCTTGGTTGCCTTTTCTGCTTTTGTATATCTTAGGTGAATAAGTATCTAACCTGAAGTGAATATGTCCAAGCTTGGAGGCAGGGGTATACTAAGATTAGGGGTGAACCAGCTTAGGAGAGACAATTGTTGATTTTTAGTGTGAGTAGTTATAGCTGAGGTATCGGCAAATGCTACAAATCAGGGCTTGATTTATTATTTTGTTGATTGTCTAGACTTGGAAAGTGATGGAGAAAATACTGATAAAAGTGCGTCATATACACTTTTTTCTCCAGAGAGCTGGGTTGTTAAACATTTATCAGGACATATCTTCTTGGAGGCAAACTTGTGAGTTCAAGAGGCACAGAGGTGCTGGGTCCTTGTAGTCAAAGCTGAACGAATGATGGTCTTCTTCAGCAATGAACAACGAACACACAAAAAAACTGAATACTATCAAAAGTAAGAGTCCCCTGAAGTTACTCCAGCACTCTTGGAGAAGATGATGATGATCACTCACAAGACGATGGGCCCAAGCCTGACTCATTTTACCAGCAGACATTTATCAGGCGTTCTTTGGGAAGTACAGAGCCAAGGTGAACTGCAAAAGGCCTAATTAGCAGTCCCACAAACAGCTTTATGTTCTGATGAGATTTCTGTTTCAGTCTCCTGGTAGATTATAACAGTAATTACAAATTAAGTTACTGAATCCTGTTTTAAATTTGTTTTTTGTCAAATGTGCACTTGTGAGTATGTTCTATGTTTAGCCTTCCCTTTTTATGTAGAACATAAAGATTTGTGTCATAGCTGATTCACATTATACATCAAATGCCTTTTAACTCCCCTTTATGGGGAAATCCTAGAAACAAGCAATTAACAAAGCTTGAAATAATTTCTCCCCAGAGAGCCAGGGTAGGAGATTAATGAGCCAAAAAGTGTGAGAAAAGGGAGCCTGGCCTCCTCCTCACTAAAGGACAGGATCCTTCAGGGTCAAACACAGTCTGGACAGCACATCTGGGTTCAGAGTAGAGAGAGGCCCCTTAGCAAGAGGGAGTGGGGCAAATGTCTCAGAAAAAAAGGACTTTAATGTGAAATATGTAAAGTGCCTTGCAAACTTTGAGGCATTATGTGAATGTCAGCCATTTTTAAATGGTAATAAATGAATAAAAAATCATTTGTAAGGCCAAACACTATGCTTAATCATCAGTCCTTTGCAATTATGGTTAGTCATTGCATTAATCAGAGTTCTTAAGTCTTTCAAAGTTGCTTTTCTTTACAATCTTGTTATTGTATAAATTGGTGCCCTTGTCCAGCTCACTCCACTCCTTGTCAGTTCAGATAAATCTTCCCAGGTTCCTTTAAAAGTACCCCTTTCATCATTTCTTATGGGACAATAACAATCCATTTCATATATAATGCCATAATTCATTTAACCTTTTCCCAATTGAGGGTGCCTCCTTAGTATTCTAATTCTTTTCTCTAACGAAAGAGCTACTATATTTTTGTACATGTGAGTCCTCTTTCTGTAATCTCTCTGGGGTATGGGACTAGTAGAGATGTCTCTAGGTCAAAGAGAATGCACAGTTTAGTGACTTCGGGGGTATATTTCCAAATGCCTTTGCAGAATGGTTGGACCAATTCACACTTCCACCAAGAGTGTGCTTACTTTCCATAGTCCCTTGAACAATTATCATTTTCCTTTTCTTTCATCTTTGCCAGGTTCAAAAGTTTGAGGTGGTATCTCAGTTATTTTAATTTATATCCCTTTATTAGTGATTTGGAGAATATTTTCATATGGCTGTTGATAACTTCTGCTGAGAACTGCTTATTCATTCCTATTTATCTATTGGAGTTTACATTTTATTAGAAGGACAATACATAATGGGCAATGGTGATCAGGGAAGGGTTTTTGGATCTGAAAAGTTCCAGGGTTTCTGTACCCTTTCCAGTAGCAGTGAAATTCATTGTTTGCAGCTACTGAGCCCCAGTTAATGGGATATAACCCTATGTCTCTCCTAGCAAGCCTAAGATGAATGGGGAATCTATAATCAAGAAGATCTGGAAGGAAAGGACTTAGATGCAAGTACAAGGCAAGAAGAAACCACCAAAGTACCTCATTTTATGGAGTGAACATCATAGGCATTCAATGAACATGCTTTGCTTGTTATATACCTGCTAGCTATATCCTCCAGATTGCTGGACCTTCAGAAACCATGCCTCCGGAGACTTCATCTACTTAAGGTTTGGACCTCCCATTGGGGGCTTACCTGTCCTGTTTGGTGAGACAGGCAGCACACTATATCTTACTGGCTCCAGACCAGAGATCATACTTCCCAGACCTCAATAACAGGCATCTTCTTGTCTTCCCTTTCCTGCTCTTCCTCTTAGAACTGCAGTCAAATGAATACTACTATTGCTTCTGGAAAGGACAAGTCAACCTACTCCACACCTATGGATCCAGTGACCATCTGGTCTTTGCAACTTAAAACACCCCTCCTTGAATCACTAATCCCCTCCATGTGTTTCTTCTTCCTTGGACTATTTCATTTTTCTGATTTGCATCCCCAGTTCGAGGCAAGTAGTTGGTACTTAATGACTACTTTTCATTCTTTCATTCATTTGTTTTTTTCATTTGGTCATTTATTCCTCCTTAGGATCTTAGGACATAGAACTCGAAGGGAATTTAGACACTTACTAACCTCGGTCACTTACCAGACATGGGACTCTGGGCAAGTCACTTAATTACTGTCTGCCTCAGTTTCCTCCACTGTAAAATGAGGATAATAACAGCACCAATCTCTCAGGGTTGTTGTGAGGATCAAATGAGATATTTGTAAAAAAAAAAAAAAAAGTGCTTGGCACAGGGCTTCACACATATTAAGTGTCACATAAATGACACTACTTTGGGCATATTAAGTGTCATATAAATGGCACATACCTACTTTGGGCAGAAATAAAATTAGAATGAAATGAATGAGACTTTGACCCTGGATGGCAACAACAGGGGGCATATTTCATCTCTGACTCTTGTACTTAAAGGATCTTTTCTTCCTCTGTGCCACACGGAAGAGGGGTCTCCCCCTCTTAAGATCTACCTCTTCCATGAAGGTTTCACTCCCTTCCCACACTATCATTACACTTTCCCCTTGCTTCTGTCAGCCACTTTTCCCCTCACTATGGGTTCCCAGGGTTGCATATTGGAAAAGTACCTTATCAGGGAAGACAGCCTTCCTTGTTTCTACTTAACTGAATTTTCCCAATCATCAGAATGCCTGGTTGTGACTTTGCTATGGCAAAAAAAAAGAGTCATAGAATTCAGCATTAGAGCTGAGAGACATCTTAGTGGTCTAGATCTAGTCCGAACTCCTCATTTTACAGGTGAGGAGACTGAGATAAGAGAAAGAAAGTGAATTGCCCAATGTCATGCAGGGATTAAATGTCAGAACTGGGATCCAAACTAAGATCCTCTGACTCTAAGTCAGTTGCATTTCCTATCTTGCCATGACATTTGACTAATTAAATTTCTATTGGTGGGGGGAGGGGAGGCCATATGACAACTGCTGAGCTTTGACAGTTTAAGAGAAGGTGGAGGAAAGGAAATGAAATGTTAAGAATGACAAAGTCATCGTTTTATCAAAGCCATTTTTCAAGTAGACCCATATATTCATTCTTTACTCCATTACCCACAAAGGTACATCTCATGCCTTTATTGGTATGCACAAGTTAATTATGGACAGAAGACATAATTACAAGACAGGAAATGGATTTATAGACCTCATCATTGTGAAGTGAAGATTCTTATCACTGGTGTCCCCAATACCTGACTACCATTAGCAAATAGAGAGCTGCATTGGAGTCAGGAAGACCTGAGTTCAAATTCTGCCTTAGACACTTATTAATCATGGACAAGTCAGATAACCTCTGTCTGCCTCAGTTTCTGTAAAATGATTGTGATAATACTTATGTCATAAGATTGTTGTGAGGACCAAATGAGATAACATATGCAAAACATTTTGGCAAGTCTTTAATTGTCCTATAAATGCTAGCTAGCTATTATCTGAGTTTTCTTCAGCACCTTCACAGATTGAGAAGCAAGCATCAAGGACAGGGTCACTTCAGTAAATTCAAAGTCCTATACAGGAATATCTAATTTTTGAGAAGAAATTCTCCTATAAAGCTCAGCTGAACTGAAGCAGACTTCTGGAAATCAAAGTCTTTTCCCCCAATTGTTTGGACATTGGTTGAAAGAGCCCTAGATACGGAATCAGAGAATCTTGGTTTGAATCTTGGCTTTACCTGTGTGACTTCAAGAAAGTCACAACCTCTCTGGACTTCAGTTTCCTCATTAGTAAAATGAGGAATTAGATTAGATCACTTCTAAGGTCATTTCCTGCTCTCAATTTAGGATCTTTTCAATGTCAGAAAATATATGTCCCAGTTCCAGCTTTGTTTATTCTAGCTAATTGTGGGTTGTCTCATGGGCAATTCATTCAATATCCTTGGAATGACCCCTGGATTTGATACCCAAGTTCAATGCTAGGTGACCAAGAGTAAGTCGTCTGACTTCTCTGAGCCAGTTTCTTCCTGTAAGATGGGGATAACAGTAGCTGCATTACCTACCTCATAGGACTATCAGGTGGCCATTAAACTCTACAAGAATGTGACTTATTCTAATGTTGAAGCCATTGAGAAAAATATCCTAGAAAACAAACTATAGTCTATAATGAACAGAATAACAATTACAATGAAGAAGATAAAAATGACAAAATCACATGAATAAGGAAATTATATTCTTCATTCTAGTGCTGCCCAAGTTTGGGGCTAAAGACAAGAATGACCACAGGAATTATGCCCAGGGGCTGTGGCAGAATCTTCAGGCTACAAGCCAGTGTACTAGGAGGCCATCTTAGGGCAGGAAATTTCATAATCTTGAATTTTTATTTTATAAGGAGCCAGAAATGAAAGGAAGGATGACCAAAGGAAAAGTTCAATTATAGGATTATTCAACATGAAACAAACAAACAAAGATCTAAGGCAGGAAGTCTATCTAGGATCTGAGAATACTGATTGGCACAGAGATGGTAATGAGATTGAAGAAGTGGGCAGGAACATGTAACCCAAAATCAGATCAGAGTTCAAAGAAACCCAAGTGTTCAAAAAGGTCTGAACTTAAACAAAGACTTTGTAAACAATTTGTTAGCCTTGATGCAGTGAGCATGAAGGCATCCTTTAAGCCCTGCCATGGGATATTAACCCCACTTTCCCCATTTCTTTAAAACGGCTTCAGCAGTGGACAGCTCCCTCTCAGCTCTAAAGCTATGGTCCTATTAAGCTAAATTTTCTGAACCATCCCAAATCATCGAACAAATTCTCTCTCATGAGTCTTGCTGATGGCATTCTCTCAGCCTGTCAGCTTCTTGAGGTGCCCCAGCTGGCTAATGCTCAGTGCTAAAGAGATCAGCAAGATTCCATGTTTGGTTCCAGTCATTTTCTGTTCCTTAGTCACAAATAAAATCCCTTGGTCCACAGGGTGCTGACAGACAAATGCTTGAGCCATAAGTCACATGGAGAAAGGGTGTGAATAGATCAATGGGACAAATTCATCTCCACCACAGAAGAAAAAAACAAATAAACCAGGGAGCCTAACCCACAAAGAAGTTGGCAAACACCTATTGACCTAACATAGTTCTTGGAACTTAGTAGGTGCTTAATAAATGCTTATAGATTGAGAAAGCAGCATGGGACAATGGAAAGAGCAATGAATCTGGGGACAGAAGACTTGAGTTCAAATCCCACCCCTGACACTTATTATCTGTATTACTTTGACCTCTCTGGTCCTCAGTTACCTTGTCTGTAAAACTCATACCAGCACACAAAGCCCAGCTAGAACACTTTATATATGGTTAAAAAATAAGCATAGTTAGCCTTTAAGAGACTTCCCAGCTCTAGATCTATGAACGTATGTAATTCTATCACAAAAGATAGCTCATCGTGAGGATATTCTTACTTAGTCCATTTGATTTTCTGGGTTTGGATCTTGTGTGGGTTATTTACTGTCTGGGTGATCTTAGCAAGTCATTTATCTCCTCTCCTCTTCAATAAAATGAGAGTCTTAAACTAAATGTTCTCTAATATCCCCTCCAGAGCCATTGAGAGAGTCATAGGATGTAGACCTGGATTAGAAAGGACTCAGTTCAACCTCTTCCCTTTAGAGAGAAAGAAACTGAGGGTCAGGGAAGTCAATTGATTTGCTGAAGGTCTAACAGATATTAAGTAGCCTAGCCAGAATTCAGACCTAGATCCTCTGATTTCAAATTTCCACCATACCTAGACCAGCTAAGTCAGTTGCATGTATCTACAATATAAGCTTACCAAAAAAAAAAGCTTACGATTTTGCTGAGCTGAGTTTCTAAATATCCTCAGGCACCAACTGAAGGGTAGTCTTCACATAATTTGTAAGAATTTAAAAATTGCTGTTTCCTGACTGCATTGTTCCCTTTGGTGATGCTCCCACGTTGACATGTGGCTGCCCAAGCATGTTGCCTCCAAAAGTTGGATACTGATAATAGCCCTGTTGTGCTCAGCAATGTGTCATATCATTTACCAACAAACAAACCCTATGAACCCAGAGAAAAATGAGGGGGCTGTAATTATATCATCTGATACTGATGTTGTTCATTTCTTTCCTTCTTTTACATTCCTTTGCTAAAAAAAATCACTGTGGGGAGCAGGTATTGTAAAATGACAGGAATGAAAATATCAAGCTGCATTCAAGGCACTGTCACCAATAGCCCAACACCCAGCAGTTGGATAACAAAACAACAGGGAAAGCAGCTGTCCCTTGGCTAACTCCAGGAGGGAGGTTAACCTGAAAAGATGGGTCATGGACTCTGCCCAGAAGTGGGAAAGGCCAGGAATGTGCTGAGGGAAATGTGTCAATCAGCCTATCCACAAATCCATTTCAGGTTAATGTTTGTTCTCATCTAAAAAGTATTCGAAGCACCCAGAGTAAAGTCCAGGGTAGAATGGTAGAAACAGTCCAAACGATGGCTCAGACATTTAGAAATGAAGAAGCTAGTCCAAGTCCTTTATTTAACAGATGAGGAAACCAAGCCCTAGAGAAGTTACATGTATTAAGATTATAAAACACAGATCTAGAGATGGATGGGACATCAGAGATCATCTAGTCTAAGTCCTTTATTTTACAGATGAAGAAAATGAGGTCCAGAGATGTGAAGGAGCTAGATTTTGAACTTCAAACCCACTCTTTTATCGTGGTCCAGAATTTGCTTAGCCTTTCCCCTGAAATGGACATCTGCTTTGCTCCCAGGTCATTGCTACTATACAAAGTGCTACTACAAATATTTTGGTGTTTATGGGATCTTTTTGAAAACCATTGACCTCTACCACATCACACCTATCAGATTGGCTAACACGACAAAACAGGAAGATGATAAATGTTGGAGAAGATGTGGGAGACTGGGAACACTAATTCATTGTTAGTGGAGCTGTGAGCTGATCCAACCATTCTGGAGAGCAATTTGGAACTATGCCCAAAGGGCTGTAAAACTGTTCATATCTTTTGATCTAGCAATACCACTACTAGGTCTGTATCCCAAAGAGATCATAAAAAAGGAAGAAGGACCCACATGTACGAAAATATTTATAGCAGTTCTTTTTGTGGTGACCAAGAACTGGAAATCAAGGGATTGTCTGTCAATTAGGGAATGGCTGAACAAGTTATGATACATAAATGTAATGGAATACTATTGTGCTATAAGAAATAACAAACAGTTGGACTTCAGAAAAACTTGGAAAGACTTAAATGAACTGATGCTGAGTGAAGTGAGCAGAGCCAGGAGAACATTATACAAAGTAAAAGCCACAGTGTGCAAGGACTGTTTCTGATAGATTTAGCCCTTCACAGCAATGCAAGGACCTAGAACATCCCCAAAAGACTCTTGAGGCAAAATGCCATCCACATCTAGAGAAAGAACTATGGAACTGGAATGCAGAATGAAACAGACTATATTCTCTTGTGTTATGTTTTGTTTTGTTTGGGTTTTTCTCATGGTTTCTCCCAGTCATTTTAATTCTTCTATGCAACATGATTAATGTGAAAATGTGTTTAATAAGAATGTATGTGTAGAACTCATATAAGATTGCATGCCATCTCAGAGAGGGAGGGAAAGAAAATCTAAGACTTATGGAATTGATTGTAGAAAACTGAAAACAAATAAATTAATTTTAAAAAATACTACCTAAAAAAAGAAAATTGAAAACAAATTAATTAATTAAATTTTTAAAAAATTGACCTTTTTGGAGTATATGTGGCTAGCAGTGGGATCTCCAAATCAAAGAATATAGACATTTTAGTCACTTTCATGGTGATGAATAGTGGGTTACCAAATATGACACAGAAGCAAATGACACACAAAAAAGCAAGTATGATTTTGGATGATACAATGGAAAGGACTCTGGCGTCAGAGGAACTGAGTACAAATCCTGCCTTTGATGTTTACTAGCTGTATGACCTTGGACAAGTCATTTGCCCAATCTCCATGCTTCTCACCTTTTTCATGTGCAAAATGAGGGGGCTAGATGATCTCTAAAGTTCCTTCCAGCACTGGATCTATGATCCTGTGACCACACTGGCCTTCTGTTTCTTCCTGTATAAAATGAGAGGAGTGAACCAGAGGTCCCTTCCAGCTCTAGGTCCATGATTCTATGATCCTCTCCTACATTAGGGGAGGCACAATGTCCAGAACCAGGCAGGTGATTGTCTCACTCTCCTCTAATGTACCATACCTAGAATATCTGTGTTCTGGTCTATTCACCACATTGTAGGAAGACCAGTGACAAGTTAGAGTAGTGAAAGACCAAGAGATTATGCCCTATGGGGATTGGCTTAAGGAATTTGAGATGTTTATCCTGGTCAAGAGAAGATTTAGAGGAAATATGCTTGATAGCTGTCTTCCAAAGTTCCTGCCTCACATTCTCTAAATTGGTGAGGAATGTTCTAGTGAGGCATTGAAGAAAGTTGGTTTGTTCTTTGGATCTTAGAGGCCAACATAAAGTTATTTTCACCATAGATAACAGTTCTAGCTGGGCTTGGTTTGGTGGGATGAGGTTTACAGATAAGGAAATTGAGGACAATATAACGCATGTGGGCTCCCTTACTCTCCTTGGCTAAGGAGAAAGAGGCAGAGACTGGTTTATCATTGTTTTCTCCCTATCACTTGACAGTGTCTGGCAAAGAGAAAGCTAGTAACAAATATGTATTGGTTGATTAATATAGCATTGCATGATCCTCTAAAACATATAGCCTCACATATCCCTGTCTGTGGTTAATAGGACTTAAGTCAGTAACATCCCCCTCCTAACATTCTCTCTTCCCCCTCTACTCCTACCCTGCAGGGACCTGCTCCAATTCCAGCAGAAATTAGTTCAGAATCCGACTGTGGGTAGCCCACAGAGAGGGAATGATGTTCTTGGAGCAGCCTGAAGCAATATAGCTCTTGGAGAAAACTAGACTCAGTGGCTCAATATCCCAGTCCCAAGTGCCCAGGAAAATGTCAGTAAAAATGGTGTGGGAGTATTTATTCATGTGATACCAGTCTCAGTGTCAGACATCATGTGAGAACTGCCAGGCATTTGCCCCTCCCTACCAAGGCTCCCTGGTGGTGTCTCTCCACTCCCCCAAGACTAGGCAATAAGGACCCTTGATTTAAAAGGTGGCTGCTGTTCTATTCGTAGAACAGATTATAGATCCTGAACTAGGAGGGACCTCAGAGGTCCATTTTACAGAGGAAGAAACTAAGGCTTTGGATGTAAAATGACCTGTCCAAGGTAGCAAGTATCAGAGGTGGGGATTTGAATCCAGCTCCTGTAACCCAGAATCAGAATTCTTCCCATTATACCTCACTGCCTCCATAATTCTTGCTGCAGGAATCCTGTACCTACCAATTCCCTGATCATTGTCTGGTTTCTTACTCCCTGTGACTCTTATTATGCTGCTTCCTCATTGCCTTTCTGCCATCTCTTTTTCTGACTTCTAGTTCCTTCTGACTCCTGGGACCCTTGTCCTGCTTGTCCTACTCTCTATTGAACTTCAAAAGCCTTCCCTGATCTCCCTTAATGCTAGTGCTTTCCCTTTAAAATAATCTCCAATTTATCTCATCAATATCTTATTGAAACATACTTACTACCTGTTACCTCCCCTCAGAGGTAACAAGAGTTAAGAGTCAAGATGACTCTGAGCCTCTTGAGGACAGGAACTGTTTCATTTATGCCTAGCAATTAACACAGGGTCTGGTACATAGTAGGTACTTAATAAATGCTTGTTGACTTGGAAAGAAGATTGGGATTGAAGTCAGGAGATCTAGGTCCCAGGTTGTCTCTGCCACTAGTTAATTGTATGACCTTGAGCAAGTAAGTCACTCCCACTTTATGGGTCTCAGTTTCTTTCTCTGTAAAATGGGGAGAGGTATACTAGATCTTTCTAAATCTTTCTCTTTTTTTCATTCTGGGATTCCAGGAGGATTTTGTTTATTTATTTATTTTATTTTTTTCCCCCAGTTACATGTAAAAATAATTTTAACATTTATTTTTAAAACTTAGAGTTCCAAATTCTCCTTCCCTACTCTTCCTCATTGAGGAGGCAAGTAATTCAATATAGGCTACACAGGTGTAGTGATGCATAACATATCCATAATAGTCATGTTGTGAGAGAAAACACAGACCAAAAAATCCTCAAGAAAAATTAAAAAGTTAAAAAAAAGTTTGCTTCAATCTGTATTCAGACACCATCGGTTCTTTCTCTGTGGATGGATGACATTTTTCATCATAAGTCATTCATAGTTGTCTTGGATTGTTGTATTGCTGAGAATAGTTAAGTCATTAATAGTTGATCATCTTACAATATTGCTATTACTTTGCACACAATACATTTCACTTCACATCAGCCCATACAAGTCTTTCCAGGTTTTTCTGACAGCATCCTGCTCATCATTTCTTACAGTACAATAGTATTCCATTGTAGTCCATACCACAACTTGTTCAGCCATTCCCCAGTTGGTGGGTATCCCCTCAATATCTAATTCTTCACCCCCAGAAAAGAGCTTCTATAAATATTTTTGTACGTATAGGTCCTTTTCCTTTTTGTTTTTATCTCTTTGGGGATACAGACCTAGTAGTGATATTGCTAGGTCAAAGGGTATGCATGGTTTCATAGTCCTTTGGGCATAGTTCCAAATTATTCTACAGAATGACTCAATCAGTTCACAACTTTGGGGGGGATTTTTTGCTCCACTGCTAACTGTTTACCTCTGCTGATGGCTCACTGCTAACCTCCCTGCTCCCTGTTCATCTGGCCCCTCACTGGCCTCTGGTAGGCACTGGACTCTCTTGGTCCTGACTCCTTTCCCTGAGCTCATGTCCTGCTCACTGCCCCACAGCCTGGCACTGACATCATGAGAGATGTCAGCATCTTTTGCTTCCCTGGTGGTGGAGACAAGCCAAACAGCATCTCATCACTTTCGGCAGACATTCTAGAAACAGGGTCCATTTGTTCAGATCATGGGCCATCATACTGGGTTTTCTGACTCTTGTCTGGCTGGGCCTTCTCTAATCAGCACAATCTGTGACAAGGGGAGGGGTTGCCCACAGTTGAGCACTTAACCCTTCTTTAATTAATACTCCTGGCCAAATTTTAAAAATCATCATTATGATCATATCTCCACTAAAGTCACCTTCTGACGCCTCATGGTAGCATGAAGGGGACTCTGGATTCTTGAAGAGAAGAAGTGTAGTATGGTAGGTAGAGTCTAGAAATGAAATCAGGAACTGACTCATATCCCTTCCCTGACCCTTCCAAAGCTGTGTAAGTATGGACAGATCACCTAATCTCTCTGAGTTTTAGTTTTCTCACTATAAACTGGAGGTAACTGTTACCTGCTTTGGGAGATTGCTGAGGGACTCAAATGGCCTGGAATCTGGCCCCTCATTGGCCTCTGGCAAGCCCTGGGCCTTCCTGGTTCCAACTCTTACCCCTAAGTTCATGCCCTGTTCACTGCCGCATGGCCTGGCACAGACCTTCCTCATCTCTACCTCTCTTAAGCCTTATTTTCCCACAGGTGCTACCTTCCTTGACCCCCTAATTTACTAGTAAAGTTTCGAAGGTTCCTCCCTTCAGTTTTCCTCTTCATTTGGATATTTCTGAAAGGCAGCATGGTATGATGGATTGAGAGCTGACCATGGTATCAGGAAGACCCAGGTTCCAGTGCTGTCTCTGATACCTCCTGTGAGACTCTGTAAAAGTTATTTAATCTCTCAGTTCTCCTAGGCAACTCTCTCCAACTATAATCTTGCAAACAAGTGCTATATGACATGAGGACAGGAAATTTTCTCACTCAGAGTCCCCATCGACACTAAAATCACATATCTGTACTACTAAAAAGCCAGCAGACTTTCCTTCTCCTGTCCAGAACAGACCAAACCTCACAAGTTAGGGACATCTTCCTTCCATTACAACTACAGCACCTACTGATCCGATTTCCAGCTCTTCTGCAGGCCAACACTGTTCTGATTGGTGAGAGCTCATCATATTTAAGGCAGTTCCATCCACAGGACCACACACAGCATGGAGTAATGGATAAGGCAATAGACATGGAGTGAGAAAGACCTAGGTTCAAACTCTATCTTGACACTAGGCAAATCATAACCTCTCTGTGACTTAATTTTTTCATCTGTAAAATGAGGGGTGGACTCTGTAGCCTCCTCAAGTTCTAAAATCCATTGAATGGATTTTTTTATGAATGGATTCTATTTGAATCCATATAGAACCATGCTTCATAGACATCTCTGTTCTAAAATCAGCCCATGTACCAATCCCCCTACCCTGGTCTTCTGTCTCTTGCTCTAAGAACTATAATTAAGTCATAGCTACTTTTACTTCAGGCAGCTAGGTGGTTCAGTGGATAGAGCACTGCACCTGGAATCAGGAAGTTCCAAATTCAAATCAGGTATTTACTACCCATGTGATCCTGGGCAAGTCACTTATCCTCTGTTTGCCTTAACCTGTTGGAGAAGGAAATGGCAAATCTCTCCAGTATCTTTGCCAAGAAAACCACTCAGAATGTATGATTCATAGGGTCATGAAGAGTTAGACATAACTGAATGAACAACAATGACCATTACTTCTAGAAAGGGCATTCCAATTGATTCCCCTACGACCCTACGTTTTACCCTAAAGATTTCCCGAACAAAAGTACTCTTCCTTAGTATTTGTATCCCTAGCACATATCACAGAATGAGGCCTTAACAAATGTTTTTTTACTGGAAATTGAAGGGATGTCCATCAATTGGGGAATGGCTAAACAAGCTGAGGTATATGATTATAACAGAACATTATTGTGCTCTAAGAAATGACAAGCAGGATGATATCAGAAAAACCTGGAAAGACTTATATGAACTGATGCAAAGTGAAGTAAACAGGGAGAATATTGTACACAGTAACAGCAATATTGTTCAAAGAAGACCTGTGAATGACTTAACTATTCTCAGCAACATAATGATCTAAGACAATTCCAAAGGATTGATGATAAAGCATACTATCTACTTCCAGAGAAAGTACTGATATTGTTTGAATACAGACTGAAGCACACTGTTTTTTTTTTTTTACTTTCATCCTTTGTCTCTTATTCGAGTCTTTTTGTACAAAATGACTAATATGGAAAATGTTTTACATGATTGTATATGTATAATCTATATTTGATTCCTTACCATCTCAGGGGAGGGGAGAGGAGGAAGGAAGGAATAGAACTTGGAACTCAAAACTTTAGAAAATTTTTTAAAAAAATAATACTAGCTAGTATTTATAAAGTGCTTTAAGGTTTGTAAAGTGCTTTACAAATATTGCTTCATATAATCTTTGCAATAACCCTGAGAGGTAGGTGCTATTATTATCCTCATTTTATTTTATTTTTTATTATTTCCATTTTAAAAATGAGGAAACTGAGGTATAGAGAGGGCAAGTGACTTGCCCAGGGTCACACAATTAATAAATGTCTGTTTGAATTTAAATCCAGGTCTTTCTGACTCCAGATCAAGTATTTTATCCACTGCATGACCTAGATGATGTCTTATTTTCCTTTCCAGTACTAGAACTCTGATTCTACAATCTGTGTAGCAAACACTTAAGAAATACGAGTTGAACTGAATCAAATTGAATTGAATTGAAAGCTATGCCCATGAAACACTAGCTCTGGAAATATACTAAACTGGAACACAGGCCTTGTGGCCATCCAAGGTCTGTCCTGAAAACTCATCATCAGAAGGTTATCTACCAGATGACTTGCTTAGCCATGGTAGCCCATTAAAATGACCAACTAATACAAGTAAGATTTGTCAACCCCATTCTCATAAGATTAACTCCAGCCATCACTAAGTAGCTGTGTGACATCAAGTTTGTCACTTTTTGTGTCTAATGGGTGACCGCGCAAAGTTGTTGTATGTGAGGTGTCCCAGCTATCTCCCTCTCCCTCTCCCTCCCCCACCCCCGGCAAATGGAAAAGTGGCAGAAAGTTCCAAGCTCCAAGTTGGAGCCTCTTCTGGAAGTGGTTGCCATTGACTGTGTTCATAGGATGATCTCTCTACAGCCCAAAGGGATCCCAGAAACCATCTAATCCAACCCCACTCATTTTACAGATAAGGAAACTGAATCCCAGCGAGGTTCAGTGCTTTGCCCAAAATCATATAGCCAGTAAGTATCAGAGACAGAATTTGAACACAGTTGTTCTGACTCCAGAACCAATTCTCTTTCCACTGTATGTAACAGGGAGGTGGAGCTATTCCCTTATTAATTAAAGGGGTTAGGGCATCCAGGTGATACTTTGGATGATCATGGACTTCTAAAGTTAAGAAGACCTAAGTTCAAATCCTGTCCCAGACACTTGCTGTATGAATCTGGGCAAGTCATTTAACCTCTATTTACCTCAGTTTCCTTATCTAAAAAATGACAGTAATAATAGCACCTACCTCCCAGGATTGTTTAAGGTCAAGTGCCATAACATGTATGTGTGTGTATATATATATATATATATACACATATGTATATATGTGTGTGTGTATGTATATATGTATATGAACTTTAGCTGTTGTTCAGAGTTGAACTGCACATTCCTTTTCTGAACTCAGGACTTTCCTACTGAGCTGATATGCTGAGGTACGGTCTCCAAACCAACAAACATTTACTGAGCATCTAGCATGTGCAAACTAGGGGATTCAAAAAAAACTGATGTGACCTATGGTCCAGGGCAGCTCTAGGTGTACATAGACCAGTTTTCATCCAGTTTTCAAAATATCACTTTCCTTGACTTGGTTTGCCCCCTTCCACCTAAAGTTTTTTTCTGGGAAATTTCAGACTCTAGCTCATGATTCTGCAGCTGTGGGTAATAGGTTTCCTAGCTATACTGCAAAAGATCAAAGAAAAAGAGAAAGGATGAGCATGTATAAAAATGCTCATAGTACTTCTTTTTGTCATGGCAAAGAACTAGAAGTTCAGGGGGTAGCCATCATCTGGAGAATGGATGAACAAATTGTGATATATGAATGTAATGGAATACCATAGTGTTATAAGAAAATTAAAGAGATGGATTCAGAGAATGTATGACTTGCATGGACTGATGCAGAGTGAAGTGAACCATGTATACAATAACAACAATGAAAATGCAAACAGCTTTGAAAGATTTGAGAGCTTTGATCAATGAGATGGCCAATTACGATTACAAGGCACTGTGATGATATCAGGCACCTCATGACAGAAAGATGATGGATATGACCAAAATGGGAATTTGTTTTCCTCAACTACGAATATTTTAATGACTTTCATTCTTTTTTTTTTTTTCTGATTGGGAGAGGTAGATGGGAGAAAAAATGCTTATTAGTTGTAAAATTTAAAAAAAAAACAGGATTCCCATTTCCTACATAAGCACTCAAGGTAACATTGCATTTATTGGGTATAAGACAGTCTTTATTCTACCCCATGGAAAATCAGGAAAATAAAACAGACTCCCACAAACAATCAATACCATTCCTGGTAATCTCCACTTTTGCTTAGAATCTAAAAGTTCTCTAAAATCAAAGAGCTACCTTAGTATCTAGTAGAGATTCTCCTTGTCTTTTGGCTAGAACTAAGCCAACCAGTCCAGTAACTGAGATTCAACACTGGAATAAAATGAGACACTCAGAAATCCTTCAATAGTTAACTAAAAGAGGTTTATTTAACTGTAAAATAGAAAGGAAACTCAACAAAGAAATAGCAATTAGTTGTGGTTGGTGTGACCATTCCCCTTTGTCTCTATCTCCATTCAGGAAGACAGACACTCGTCTAATTAGCATAGATTTTATTATTTATATCATCTCATATGGCCTTGGGGCACACACCAAATCTAAAGAGCCCTTGTCTCCATGAAGTCTGGCTTCTTTTAACCAAGGTATCACATCAGTATGGGCAGCCAGGTGGTCCAGTAGACAGAGTGCCAGGCCCAGAGTGAGAAAGACCTGAGTTCGAATTTTATTTCAGACATTTACTTGCTGTGTGACCCTAGGCATGTCATTTAACCTATTTGGCTCAGTTTCCTTATCTGTAAAATGAGCTGGAGAAGGAAATGGCAAACCACCCCAGTATCTCTGCCAAGAAAACCCCAAATGGGGTCATGAAGAGTCTGACACATCTGAACAACAACAACATTGCGATACAGCCTGAAGTCTCCTGAAAGCTTTGCCAAGAGTCATAGGCCTTGAGCCTTGTCTCCCTAGATACCTTGAAAGCAGCTTGGTACAGTAAAAAGAATACTAACTGTATAGCCAGAGGACCTAGGTTCAAATCTTATCTCTTTCACTCATTACTCCTGTGGCCCTAGGCAAAGTTGTTTAACCTCTCTGACCTCAGTTTCCTTATCTGTAAAATGAACAAGCTGCATGTGATGACCTCTGAGGTCCCTTCCAGCCCTAGAACCTCTCCACTTCTCTCCTCCCCTCTCTTTCCATCTCTTCCCCTTTCCTCTCTTCCTCCTCAGGTTCCCACCCAGGGAACTGGTGATCATGGCCTGTGTGACCTTGGACAGCTCACCCCCTCTCTGGGCCTCAGTTTCTTCATCTGCAAAATAAGAAGGTTGGATGATTTGATTTCTAAGGTCCTTCCAGTTTTCAATCAATGATCCTGTGATCAAGTCCTAGTGACAAGGTTTGGACCATGATCTCCCACTTGTCTCTTTCCCCTCTCATCTGTTCATAGCCTCCCCCTTTTTAAATGACTAACCAGTTCAGATGTCATTCACGTGTCAATATGTCACTCTAGACATCACTACATTGCTGAAGCAATAGGACAACACACATACACACAAACACACACACACACACACACACACACACACGCCCCTTTGCACCAGCCTCAACAATCCTCAATAGCCTGGAATTCTATAAAGGCTTTAAGACTCTCTTGTGCTTGATCACCAATAAACCAGCCAGCTAAAATGTTCCCCTTGCGTGCAGTTTCCCTCTTTGGGCTGATTCACAGATCTTCCAGGCAGCATTGCTCCTCAGGACATTCTCCATCTCTGTGTTAATGAGGCCAAACCAATGAAGAACACCAAAACAAGCCCCAAACAAAGCAGGATTGCCTGCACAATCACCAGCACCTGTGGGAAGGAAAACTACTTGGCAAAGTCCAACCTCCACCCCAAACCCATCCATTCTGAATGAATAGTCCCGAGATTCTCTGACCTCCTGTCTCCAAGCCCAGCACGCTATCTACCTAACTTACTTGTTCCAGGTCATACAGTAGAAGAATCAAAAATTGAACCCAGATTCTCTCACCCTAAACCCTGTGTTCTTTCCCCAGAAAACCAAAAGATGTTATGGGAGTTTAAGGCATTACCAGTAACTTCTTATCTAACTGCTAGGGGTGCAGGGCAGGAGAGAGAGTGGAAAAGAGAAGAGGTAGGCTAGGTCTCTCAGAGAACATCAAAAAGATGGAGGGTCTCCTCCAAAGTATTGCTTGATGTGTTCTTAAACTCAAGTTGCATGAGAATTTGCATAATAGTCTTCACTGGGCTCTCTTTGGCACCCAAGAGAGCTCGTTCTGGTTCAGAAATTGGCATCTGGTTGACTGTGACCAGTTAACAAATTACTGATGAGATCAAACCATAAAGAGCTTTGGTATTCATGATTTAATGAATGAGAGTAAAGAATACATAGAATCATGAGATATGGAGCTAGAAAGGAACCTATGTTCTTATGATCAGATTTGTAGCTGGGATATTAGAAGTCATCTAACTGTCTCCTCCTCCTCCTTTCCACCTAGTTTGACCTATTTGGCAGAGGATGAAACTGAGACCCAGAGAGTCATGGGATTAGAACAGATTTAGAGCTGGAAGGGTCATCTAATTGTCCTTCCCCAACCAGATTAACCCCTTCATTTTAAAGATGAGGCCTGGAGAGACTGAATGATTTGCCCATGATCACAGAGCTAAGCAAGTGCCACAAGGAACCCTGAACCTATTGACTCCAAATCCAATCTCCTACTCCCGATAGTTCCTTGCCAAGGTCACCAAACATGGTAGTCAAGAACTGAACCTTTGTCCTCTGACTCCAAACCCAGTGTTCTTGGAGCGCATAGAGCATCATCGGTGATACTCATAGGCATTATTCTGCACAAATACTTTTATCTTTCACTTTTAAAATGATGCTACTTTTGCTGTGACCTGCTGAGAACTGCAATGTTAAAAGAATTGTCTATGAAAACATAATGTACAAGTCACAGAAAGGACAGGGACTCTATATCCAATTTCCCCATCAGGAAAATGGGCATGTGATCAACGTGTAAGATTGACAAAGAGAAATTAACAAGAATGTTTTGAGGGTCTATTAATGGGCTCAATGACTTTTATAGTTTGTATAGAAAGAACCTAGTGTTGTGGTATAGTAAAAGAAAAAATGTATCAGGGGACAAGGATTCGAATCCTATTTGTTTCATGACTACCTGTGTGACCTTGGGCAATTCATTAGCCCTCTCCGGGTCTCAATTTCTTCATCTGTATGGCCTCTGAGGTGCCTTCCAACTCTAGACAAATGATTATAAATGTCACTTAACCTCTCTGGTCCTCAGTTTCCTCATCTGTAAAAAAAGTTGGAGTAGAGAAGTCTTCTAAGTTTCCTTCTAATTCTAAAATCTATGCTCCTACGCTCTTCAGACCCAGTCCCAGAAGACTTTCTTAGGTATAAATAAGGGCTAATGAAATTACATAGGTAAAGCCCTTTGTGAACCGTAAAATGCTATACAAATGCCATTAGTATTGTAATAGAGTGTGTGTGTGTGTGTGTGTGTGTGTGTGTGTGTGGCGAGCAAACTGTAAACTGTTTCCCAAAATGTGTCCATATTTATTTAAGGTTATGGGACAGGAACAATCTTTGGTCACTGGGAGAAATGACCAAAAGAAAATATATAATTTTTAATGTTTTAAATCACAGTAATTTCAAGATATATGCTTCCCCTGTTCCTTAGGGAGACTCCCCTTGTAACAAATTAAAAGTTAAGCCAAACCAACTATTGTCTCTCTGACAATGAATGCACCATCTTGCCCCCACTGTTTCCCCCACCTCTCCAACGAAATGAGGCTAGTATGTTTCCTCATCTCTTTTCTGAGACCAAGATTGGTTACTTATTGGAATAATACAGATTTCAGCTTTGTCTGATTATTCTAAAAGATAATATTCACATTGAGAAAAGTCCCTAGGAGGAGGTGAGGTGGGAGGGTTGAACTAGAGGTCCAGAAATTCAAGTGCTTGTCCCATCTCCACTATTTACTACATGTCTGACCCCATGCAAATCACTTCTAGATCTCAGCTTTCTCCTCTATAAAGGGAAGGTGTTGGGCTCAATGGCCTCTGAGGTCCCTTCTGCAAATTCACAGCTATCCTCAATCCAGGCCTGATAGCCCCAGACAGTTGCCTGTCCCCATGACAGCAGACTTTCCTGAAAAAAAAATTAGACTCAATCTGGCACATTTATTAGCAGCAACCAACCACCCCTCCTCACTTGGCATGGCAAATCCCTTGACATTGAGATGGATCTGGGGACCAAGACAGATAGTTGGAATCCTCCCTCCCCACCACCACCTCCATGGTCCTCTTAGGAGAGGGCATTCAGGGAAAAAAGGGAACAATTTCCAAGTCCCCTGGAGGCTGGTCTGGTCTATGTGGGCAGTGTGCCTTCTGAACACTGGCTATACTCAATCTCTTTCTAAGAAATGAGACTTGGAAAAAGCCTAAATTGGATGGCATGGTAACTAGCACCTCCAGCCCATCCTAAGATGGAGAGGTGGGTTGGAAACAGCTGTTCTGGAAATGCAATAAGAGGAAGATTGCTAGAGTCTGAAAGCCTTCAGGGCTGACAATGATGGGAAAAGAGGGAGCCGGAAAGGGTCTGGGGGAAAGAGGAAGGGGGCATAAAGTGAAAGAGAGGAAGGAACAGAGATAGAAGGAGGGGAGGAAAGGAAGGAGGAAGAAAGAATCTGCATAGATGAGAAGAAAGGAAAGAGAGGGAGGAACAGAGATAGAAGAAGGGGGGAAGGGAAAAAAGAATCTGCAGATGGGAAAAAGAGAGGAAGGAGAAGGACAGAGATGGGAGACAAGCAGAGCTGTAGTTTTGAAAAGGGAACAGGACACAGAGGGAGAAGTGGGTGATGAGTGGAGGACTAGGGTGCTAGAAAAAGGAAGACTGGGAGATGAGGCACTCTCTGTAACAATTTCTTTTCGTGGCATGAACAGTTGTGGTTCATGGTGTGTTCTATATAGTGAGCTCTTTGGCTAGAAGATACTCACTAGCTTTGATATTACTTACTATTATTAGTAATAGTTGTAGGTGTAGTATTGTTTCAATGATGATTACACTTTTGTAAGGGGTGGGGAGGTGCAAGGAGGCAGCATGAGTTGCTCTTAAATAAAATTCCTCCTCTTGAGCATAGGAGCATTTATGGCTTATATTACAATCCTCATCCTTGAAAAGAAAGTCTAGCACCCAGAGCAGGGGTTTTCCACCTTTTTTATGCTCTTGGCCCCTGGGGCAAGAGGCTGGTGAAGTCTACGGACCCCCTCTCAGAATAAGATTTTCAAGTGCAAAAAATGCTTATGATTACAAAGGAAATCAATTCTTCTGAAATATAGTTATCAAAATATTCTTTTAAAAAAAGTTCATGTGATACTGCCTGAATGCACACTGAAGCATATTATTTTTCACTTTTTTTCTTTTTTTGAATCTTCTTCCACAAAATGACTAACATGGAAATATTTTACATGATTGCCCATGTCTAGCCTATATCAGATTGTTTACCTTCTTGGGGAGGGAGGAGGAAAAAGAATTTGGAACTCAAAATTAAAAAAAAACCAAATGTTTAGAAATTGTTTTTACATGTAACTGAGGGGGATAAAATATAATTAAAAGCCTAAAAAGGAAAAGATCATGGACCCCCAGTTAGCAACCAGTAGGAACCAGTAGGCAGAAAGTCATAGGAGCCCAAAATTAGAAGGGTGAACTTGCTTGAGACCTTACATAGTTATAGGCAAAATGCTAAACCTAAAATCAAGAAGTCCTGAGTTCAAATCCAGCTTCTCCCCCATGCTAGCTGTGTGATCATAGATGAGTCACTTATCTGAGCTTCAGTTTCTATAAAATGAAAATGGCAGTCTTTAATGCCTGTCTAGCTGAGTTGCTGTGAGGCTCAAATAAGACAATATATGAAAAGTTCTTGGCAAACTTTGATAAATACTGGCTATTTTTATTGCTGTTTTTACCTACAAACAGGTCAGAGAGCCCCAAAGTGAGCCTAGGTCAAAGGGTATCTGATCTGTTCTTCAAATGATTCTGAGGAAGGGAAGTCTTTAAACAGACTTTGGCCCTAGAAAGTTACTGTCTGTTTCTCAAATATGGGGCATGGGTTTTAGTGGTCATTGTTTCTGCCCTACATCTCTCCTTCCTTTCACAGCCAAACTGCTAGAAAAAACTTAGGTACATTGGCTGCCTCCACTTCCTCTTCTCTTACCCTCATCTTCTGGCTCTTGAACTTAGGTCTCCACTGAAACTACACACCCCAAAGTGCCGATGATCTCTTTTTAATCATCACCTCTTCCAAGACCCTCTCTTTCCTGACCTCCCTGTAGCACTATTGACAGACTTCTTGTCCTGAATACTCTCTCCCTCTGGGTTTTGTGACATTGCTATGTCTAAGTTCCCCTACTTGTTTGCCTTTTTTTCTGCTTTCTTTGCTGGACCATCATCCTTATTCCACCCTTTAATTGTTGGTGTATGCCAAAGACTCAGTCCTGAATCATCTTCTCTTTTCTCTATACAGAATTCTCTTTCCCTTAGTGACAACATCAGCTCCCATGACTTCAGTTAGCATCACTGCAAAGTAGACTCCCAGATCCATGTATCCTGCCCTGAACTCGATCTCTCTTTGTATATTTTGTTGTTGTTCAAACATCTTTTAGTCAGCTCTGACTCTTCATGACCCCTTTTGGGGTTTTCTTGGCAAAGATACTGGAGTAGTTTGCCATTTCCTTCTCCAGCTCATTTTACAGATGAGGAAACTGAGGCAAACAAGGACTAGCCTTCATTGGCCAGTCCTCCAATTATAATTACTTTTCAAAGTTTTGTTGTCGTTGTTGTTGAATTGTTTCAGTCACATCCAACTCTTCATGACCCTATTTAGGGTTTTCTTGGCAAAAATACTAAAGTGGTTTGCCATTTCCTTCTTTAGCTCATTCAACAGGTGAGGAAACTGAGGCAGACAGGGTGAAGTGACTTGCCCAGGGTCACATAGTAAATGTTTGAGGCCAGAATTGAACTCAGAAAAATTGGATCTTCCTGACTCTAGACCTGATACTCTATCCACTCTATCCACTGCACCACCTAGTTAACCCTCTGTGTACATATTAAGCATTTAATTTCACTGATTCATTCATTCTCCTGAACTCCAGTCCCACATCAAGAACTGCCTATTGAATATTTCACATTGGACATCCCCTCAAAAACAACTTTCTCTTAAGACCTATCCCTCTTCTGAATTTCTTAATTTCTATTGAGGTACTCCCACCTTCTTTCCTGGCACCCAGGTTCACAACCTCATTGTCATCCTCAACTCTTTGTTCTCACACCCAATCACATGCCAAGTTTTGTTGAGTCAATCCCACAACACCTCTCATCCATTCCCTTCTCTCTATTCCTTTGGCAGCCAACCTAGTTATCACCTTATCACCTTCTGCTTGGGCTATTATAATAGCCTCTTGACTGGTGTGTTAGCCTCTACTCCCCCTCTCTAATCTGTCCTCCACACAAATGCCAAAGTGATTGTCCCAAAGCACAGGGCTGATTGTGTTGCTTCCTTGTTCAATAAATCCCATTGCCTCTTGAATAAACTACAAATCTTTATCATGTAAAGCCCTTCCCAGCTCTGCTCCCATCTATTTTTCTACCTTCTCTCCTTTATGCACTTTGAGATACCAACCTTTTGACCATTCCTGACACATGACCTTTCATCTCCTACCTCTGACTCAGAACAAGCTCTCCATCCTCCACGATAAAATGCATTCTTCTCTCCTCCACCATTTAGGACCCCTATTTTCCTTCAAAGCTCAGATCAGACACCACTTCCTATATGAGATCTTTCTTGCCCCTCCCACCCAGAGCTACTAGTGCCTTCTCCCCTCCTTGAAAAAATTATCTTTAAAAAAATTTATATATTTATGCACATCTTATTTCCTCCCTAGGAAGAATGTAACTTTTTGAGAACAGAGACTGTTTCATCTTTGCCTTTGTATCCCTAGCACCTACCAAAGTGCCTGGCACTTAAAATATGTTCTCAGTCATTGATTGATTGAGTTGGTCATATGTGGGGTTGAGGAAAAGAGATGGAGAGCCTGTCTATCCAGATTGTGAATTTATTCAACTGAGAGAAGGGCTCTTGTCTTATATCCGTTCCTATTTAGAATGTGCTCTGCATATGGTAGACCTTAATGAATGTTTGTTGTCAAATGTTTCTTGTCATTTCCTAGGTGTTTTAGGCTATGGCTATGCATTACCAACATAACAGTGAAGAGAAAGGGTTGGATGTGAGAGATGCTATAAAGATAGAAACTGTAAGATCTGGCAGCTGATTAGATACATGGGGTGAAAGAGAGTGAGGTACTGACAATAATGCTGAAGTTATGAACTTGAGATATTGTGAGGATGGTGGTGCTTTCATTGGAAATAGGAAGTTTGGAATAGGGGAGAGTTTAGGGGGAAAGACAATGGGTTCTGTTTCAGACTTGCAGAGCTTAAGATATCCTTGGTACATCTTGTTTGAAATGTCCAATAGGCAATTGATGATACAGGACCAAAGCTCAGAGGAGAGACTAAAGCTGGATATATAGATCTGGGAGTCATCTGCACAGAAATAGTAGTTAAACCTATGAGAACTGATGAGGTTACCAAGAGAGTATAGAGAGAGAAGGGAAAGGGCCATAATATATAACATAGTATTAAGGATATATAATTAATATATTATATATAATACTAAAATATAATATTAAGGATATAATATTAAGAAACACCTATGTTTGGGGGTGTGACATGGATGAAGAGCCAGCAAAGAAGACTGAGAAGGAATGGTCAGATAAGTCTGGGGTAAACTGGCAGAGAGAGACAGAGAGACAGAGACAGACAGAGAGAAACAGAGAGACAGACAGAGACAGAGAGAGAGAGACAGAAAGAGGGGCGAGAGAGAGAAAGAAACAGACAGAGACAGAGACAGACAGAGGCAGGCAGAGAGAAAGACAGAGAGGGGAGAGAGAAAGAGGGGGAAGTTGAAGTGGGTCAGCGCTGTCAAACGGAACATATAGACTGAGGAAGGTTAAAGCTCAGAAAAGTCTATTGACTTTGACAATTAAGATATCATGGGTAACTTTGGAGATAGCAGGTTCAGTGAATAATGAAGTAAAAAGTCAGAGTATAAAGAGTTCAGGAGTAAATGAGACAAAAGAATGTGGAGGAGGTGAGTGAAGACAACTTTTTTGCAGGAGTTTGGCTTAGAAAGGGAGAAGAGATACAGGATCATAGCTAGAAGGGATGGTAGGGTCTAAGGAAGGATGAGAGAGACTTGAACATTTTTGAAGGCAGTAAAGAAAGAACCAGTAGATAGGAAGAAGTTGAATATTCAGAAGAGGAAGGATAACTGAGGACAAAATGAGCTAGAAAAGATGGGAAGAAATGGAATAACGTTTAGGCTTTGACAAGCAAAAGAGCCATCTCTTTATCAGAGACTTCTGGAAAGAGGGAGAGAGTAAGGAGATGATATCATTTGGTTTCGAAATGAAAAGATTGAGAAAAGAGATAACTCACATCAAACAACCTCAGGTTTGTTTATTTTGTTGTTTTGTCTTCTTTTTTTCAGGGAGATGAGGAGAGAAGAGAAGGTTTGAAATAACTTCTGTAGGGAGTGATGGGGAATTAATTATGGAGAAATACAAGAAGTGAGGGCCCAGTGGGGTTAGATAACATGAATTCATAATGTAACTAGTCAGCAACTGAGAGATTTCCCTTAGCTTTGTTCAGTGGTTCACAAGTAGGAGTATAAAAAGTAGATAATGAGAATAAGCTAGGACTGAGAAGTGAAGCAATGGGTCAAAGGATTCAAAAGCAGAGGGCAGCAAAGAGTTGAAGTGACTAAAGCCTGGGGTGAGGTTGGAGCAGGAGAAGGAGATTTTGCAGAGAGTGGGGCCCAAGGTCACACAGTAGCAGAGACAGAATTAGAACACTCATTAAATTCAGCATTCTTTTCAATATATCAGGCTATGTTCCTCCCCACCCCCAGCCTCTGCCCAGGACTTTTGGAAAAACATGGATAAGAATTACCTAAGATGAGAAACGATAGGAGTACTCCATATAAGCAATCTCATGAATCTGTCCAAGGACTAAATAGCAAAGTTTTCACGTATTCAACCACTTCATCTTCAATAAACACTTACTGAATGCCTCCTGAGTGCAAGGTACTGAGGAGACAAGTATTTGAGTAAATAGGAGAGGTATTATTTATTGTCCTTCCCATTTTTTAGTTGAGAAAACTGAGTCTCAGAACTGCTTGCCCAAAGTAAAAAAGTATGAAGCTTTGACTCAAATTTGCACCTTGATTTTGCAACATTTCTACAATGGGAACTAATCTCCCCTATTACAGATAAACAGCAACAATAACAATAATAATATAACAATAAATATAACCTTAGAGCTTCTCCTAGAGTGGAAACAACACTGCTAGCCAAATGGAAAAAAAATGTTCTAATTCACTAATAAGAGAAATGCAAATTAAAGTTCACAAAGCAAATATGATTTTTAAAAATGAAAACAGTGTTGGAGGGGCTATAGAAAGATGAACACATTACGTTGTTAGTGAAACTGTAAATTGGTCCAGCTGTCTAGAAAATAATTTGGAATCATGTGAGAAAACAAGTAAACTGTTCATACCCTTTGACCTAGTAATTCTGCCACTGGTGTGTGTGTGTGTGTGTGTGTGTGTATGTGTGTAATAGTAGCAAAGAACTAGGACTATGGTGGATAGTCATCAATTGCAGAATGGCTGAACAAACTGTGCTGGCTAAATGTATAGGAATATTATTACACAGTAAAGAGGGAGGCAGTGTGTTCTAAGGGATAGAAAGCTAGACTTCAAATCAGAATGATCTGGGTTCAAGTTCCATCTCTGATACATACTAGCTATGAGATAAAGGAAAAGTCTCTTACTCTGGAAGTGCCTCTCTAAGACTGGAAGGATCCGATCTGCAGTGGTAGAGAGATCTTCTTCATGAAAAGTTCCCTTTACCAATGAAATTACAGATAGAATGGAGGAAGGAAGGAGAATAGCACCAATTTAGAGAAACATGGAAAGACTTATATGAACTGATATAGTGAAGTTATCAGAATAGAAAAATACGTCAACAATTACTACAATGATATACATGAAGAAAACACAGACAGGCATGAAACTCGGTAATTATATTAACCAATCTTATTTTTGGAGAAAAGAAAATAAAATATTACCTCCTTCCTTAAGGAGAAGGGTAAGGAGAAGGGTGAGAGCCTTTTGTATACACGGTCAAATGCAGTTACTGTATCAAGTTGTTTTTGCTTAACTGTTTTTCTTTGTTGCAAGACCAGGGTTCAGTAATTAGGAGAGGGAGGGAAGGAGCATGTGTATTGGGAAATTGCTGAAATGTATTTTAAAAGACATCAATAAAAATTTTAAAGTAAAAAAAGAAAGATGAGTTCTAGCCCCACTCTGCCACTAGTCTACTATTTGACCTCAGGAAATTCCCATCTTTTCCCTGGGTCTCAGTTTTATTCTTGAAAAGTATAAAGAGGCTAGTAAACTTGTTTTTAATCTGTTGATAACTATTTCCATACAAATGACTTCCTTTTAAATTGTATGAATACAAGTGTATAAATTGTATATATTAACAATATATTTCTGAGCAGGGGTCCGCAGGCTTCACCAGACTGCTAAAGCCATCAGAGATTTTAGAAAGGTTAAGACCAATGGGTTAAGATGAACTCTGAGGTTTCTTCCTTCTCTGACTCTCTGAGATTCAAACGTCTACATTTTTCAGCCTCAGAACACGTATTTGAAAAGACTTATTCTCCCAAATGTTTCATTTTCAAGCAATTAAAAAAGAAAAAAAGCAATTGTCTTTCAAATAAAAGGAGGATGATTTGAACAGAGGTCACTAGGCTTCATAACAATGTCTTTTTCCTCCTGTTTGCTAGCTTCTCTTTAAGGTCCATCAATCAGTGTTTATAAGAATGAGACCAAAACAATGACTTTATTTGCTGTGTGAGACCATGAGGATGTATTGAGGAGATAGATATGAGGCTTACAATGGAGACAGAGAAGGTCAGAGCCAATACCAAATTCATGCCAGGGCTAAGGCTTCTCTTTAATTCTTCTTTAGATGAAGAGACAAGCAAATCTATCAATTTAATTAATTTTTATTAGATGCTTACTGTGTGCCAGGCATTGTCCTAAGCAATGGAGATACAAGTACAAAGAGCAAGCCCCTGACCTCAAGGGGCTTATATTTTAATTAGGGAAGGCAATGCATACAAGGGAGTAATAGCCAGGGAGGGATGTTTTAATCAGAAAAGTCATAGGGATGTTGAGTCACAGGACAATTGATTGGTGGTCCTTTCCAGGAATGGTAGTGTTGACTATTTTTCCAAGAGCTACAGGTGTGGGGAGGGCGAGTAAGAGCTGGTGGGGGTATGGCATAAAGAAAACCAGGAAGCAGTAGGCAGCCTGATGGGTCTGAGTCTAGTTAGTTATGGAGAACTTCTACCTAGGACAAGTGGGCCCCAGGTGGGAGTCTGAGAGCTAGCAAGGAAGATGGGCTGAGAGCAGCAGGCTCTGAACTGAAGGCAGTGTAGTGTGAGGGATTTGAAGTCAGAGGATCTGAGTTCAAACTTAAACTTTGCTACTTGGCACATCTGAAACCTCAGGTAGGTCATAACCTCACTGAGCCTCATTTTCCCCATCAGTTTTCTGCTCCTTAGACTCAAGGAATTAGACTGGGTGAACTTAAAGAATTGTTTTAGCTCAAAATCTTATGATCCCTCACCTGTCAAACTTTTGGCCATCTGAGTTTGGCCCAACTCAAACACTACTTCCTCCATGAAACCTTCCCCCTCAGATCTCTCATCACACCTCATTCTGAATCTCTGACATGCTTATCATGGAACACTCTATTATTCTAATATATCTATTATCTCATCAATGCAGGTGGTCCCCCAAATTCCAATGATGTAGATCAAAGTCGATCAATGTCTGACCATCCTATGAAACTCCTGACCATTAGTTTGCGGGCACACTCAATGTCCTGGCAACCTTCCTCCAGATCTTCTGACTACATGAGGTTAGAAGTAGAAGCCGTAGGACTCACTCCTGCCACATGGCTCACTCATCTTCTTTTCCAAACATACATTTGCTTCTCCTGCCATCATTCCTCAATTGTTATGTCTCCCCATCTATATGTGCCCACAATGTGTCTCTCTGTTGTCCTTTGAGTGATCCTCAACTGCAATATTCAGAGAGTACAGTATCCATGACTCACGACATAGGTAATTCAAGCTACTCATGTTCCACTGTTCAATACCGTGATAATAAATTTGTCCATTTGCAATTTCTCTCCAAGATATGTAATGATGAGCTCTGTAGATTATGCATATGGACTGGGCAGTAGTCATTTTTCATTCACTTGCTTTTTCAAGTATAGTTAGTTACATCTTTTAGGGGACTCCATAGTGTTCTGAGGTTTGATATAAGTCATACAATGTCATCCACACACAGGACATCTGGAGGGTGCTTACCATCCCTGTTCAAGTTGGACTCTACATTGAATATCCTCAATGAAAATGACAAACCTCTTTGGCAAGTTTCATCCTGTTTTATGCCTTACTACAAATGATCACTGAACAAGATTACGTTGTGATAACTTTTAGGGAATCTTGGTGATTTTGACATGTATATGATAGGCATCTTATTTTATTTTTATGGGTATATTTTTTATTTAACTTTTAACATTTATTTTCACAAAATTTTGGGTTACAAATTTTCTCCCCTTTTATCCCCTCCCCCCCCAACCCCAAGCATTCTAATTGCCCCTGTGACCAATCTGCTCTCTCTTCTATCCTCCCTCTCTGCCCTTGTCTCCGTCTTCTCTTTTGTCCTGTAGGGCCAGATAGCTTTCTTTACCCCTTAACCTGTATTTCTTATTTCCTAGTGGTAAGAACATTACAGTTGATCCTAACACTTTGAGTTCCAACTTCTTTAGCTCCCTCCCTCTCCACCCCTTCCCTTTGGAAGACAAGCAATTCAACATAGGCCAAATCTGTGTAGTTTTGCAAATGATTTCCATACTAGTTGTGTTGTATAGGACTAACTATATTTCCCTCCATCCTATCCTGTCCCCCATTACTTCTATTCTCTTATGATCCTTTCCCTCCCCATGAGTGTCGACCTCGGATTGCATTCTCCTCCCCATGCCCTCCCTTCCATCATCCCCCCCACCCTGCTTGTGCCCTTGTCCCCCACTCTCCTGTATTGTGAGATAGGTTTTCCTATCAAAATGAGTGTGCATTTTATTCTTTCCTTTAGTGGAATGTGATGAGAGTAGACCTCATGTTTTTCTCTCGCCTCCCCTCTTTATCCCTCTACTAATAAGTCTTTTGCTTGCCTCTTTTATGAGAGATAATTTGCCCCATTCAATTTCTCCCTTTCTCCTCCCAATATTTCTCTCTCACTGCTTGATTTCATTTTTTTTTTTAAGATATGATCCCATCCTCTTCAATTCACTCTGTGCACTCTGTCTCTATGTATGTGTGCGTGTGTGCATGTGTGTGTGTGTACTCCCACCCAGTACCCAGATACTGAAATGTTTCAAGAGTTACAAATATTGTCTTTCCATGTAGGAATGTAAACAGTTCAACTTTAGTAAGTCCCTTATGACTTCTCTTTGCTGTTCACCTTTTCATGCTTCTCTTCATTCTTGTGTTTGAAAGTCAAATTTTCTTTTCAGCTCTGGTCTTTTCATCAAGAAGGCTTGAAAGTCCTCTATTTCATTGAAAGACCATTTTTCCCCTGAAGTATTATACTCAGTTTTGCTGGGTAGGTGATTCTTGGTTTTAGTCCTAGTTCCTTTGACTTCTGGAATATCCTATTCCATGCCCTTCGATCCCTTAATGTAGAGGCTGCTAGATCTTGTGTTATCCTGATTGTATTTCCACAATACTTGAATTGTTTCTTTCTAGCTGCTTGCAATATTTTCTCTTTCACCTGGGAATTCTGGAATTTGGCCACAATGTTCCTAGGAGTTTCTCTTTTTGGATCTCTTTCAAGCGGTGTTCTGTGGATTCCTTGAATATTTATTTTGCCCTCTGGTTCTAGAATCTCAGGGCAGTTTTCCTTGATTATTTCATGGAAGATGATATCTAGGCTCTTCTTTTGATCGTGGTTTTCAGGTAGTCCCAGAATTTTTACATTGTCTCTCCTGAATCTATTTTCCAGGTCAGTTGTTTTTCCAATAAGATATTTCACATTATCTTCCATTTTTCCAATCTTCTCGCTATGTTCTGTGATATCTGTCTTTCTCACAAAGTCCTTAGCGTCCATCTGTGCCATTCTAATTTTGAAAGAACTATTTTCTTCAGTGAGCTTTTGAATCTCCTTTTCCATGTGGCTAATTCTGCTTTTGAAAGCATTCTTCTCCTCATTGGCTTTTTGAACCTCTTTTGCCAATTGAGTTAGGCTAGTTTTCAAGGTGTTAATTTCTTCAACATTTTTTTGGTTCTCCTTTAGCAGGGAGCTGATCTGCTTTTCATGCTTCTCTTTCATCCCTCTCATTTCTCTTCCCAGCTTTTCCTCCACCTCTCTAACTTGATTTTCAAAATTCTTTTTGAGCTCTTCCATGGCCTGAGCCCATTGGGTGGGCTGGGACACAGAATCCTTGATTTCTGTGTCTTTGCCTGATGGTAAGCATTGTTCTTCCTCATCAGAAAGGAAGGGAGGAAATGTCTGTTCTCCAAGAAAGTAGCCTTCAATAGTTTTATTTCTTTTCCCTTTTCTGGGCATTCTCCCCAGCCAGTGACTTGACCTCTGAATATTCTCCTCACACCCACCTCGCCTCCTGGTCCTCCCAGCCAGTGTTTGGGGACTGAGATTCAAATGCTGCTTCCCGCCTTAGGGCTTTTGGCGGGGGCAGGGCTGCTATTCAGTGTGAGAATTAAGTTCAGGTGGTCAGGTCGGGGCAGGGCCGCCTCTCAGGCTCAGTTCCCTCAGGGGGTTTATGTACAGACCTTCCACAATGGATCCAGGCTCCCGCCCGCTTGGGGAGCCCCTGTCTGCAGCCGCCTCTCAGCTTCTATCTCCCGGGGGGGCCCGAGCCATGGGGGCACCCCACTCCCCTCTCGACCCGCCAAAGAGACTCTCTCACCGACCCCCATCACCTGTGGGTGGAGGGGCTTGTGCCACCGCTGGAGATCCCATCCCTGAAGCCTGCTCGGATCTGTACCTCTTGGAGCCATGGCCGCCGCAGGTCTGGGCTGGGCTCCGCATCTGCAGCACGACGGACCTTTTGCGAGAGGTTTGCAGGTCCCTCTGTGGGTGGAGGGACCCGCGTGGCCGCTGGAGATCCCGTCCCCATAGCCCGCTCAGATCTTTTCCTCACGGTGTCGCAGCTGCTGCAGGGCTGCCCTCTGTTCCCAGTCCCGGCGCCCAGTCCGCAGCGCGAAGGACCCCCCGCGAAAGGTTTGCAGGTCTCTCCGGAACAGAAATCTCCCTCGCTCCAATATTCCGTGGCCTCTGGGTGCAGAATTCACCGTGAGTTGGTCCCCTCTAGCCATTCTGTGGGTTGTGGCTTCGGAGCTATGTGTATGTGCGTCTTTCTACTCCGCCATCTTGGCTCTACCCCCGATAGGCATCTTATTGAAGGAATGCCCTTAAGGAGGAATTTATTCCAGCAAATCAAATATCTTTGCATAGTCAATAAACAATGAGCACAGTGGGATCTTATCTATGTTTTTCCATCAATTGTGCAATTGTTGAGATGTGGTTTACTGTAGAGCAAAACTTGCAAAAGTTTGTATTTTTCTTTCTAATACTCTTATCAAGGATGCCTTTGAGGTATCTCATGAATTTTTTATATAGTTAGGAAAGTAAGCATATGGATCAGTAATTATTCATGTTCTCTTGGTCAGTAATAAAGTCTGATACTTTTCCACATCTTCAGATACCTTGAGAATGAATCTTTCAGTGTTCTCAAAATTGTATTGCCTCCAGCACTGACCTCCTCTGGGAATACTTGGTCTATCATAGCTGCTTTTTCCACCTATTTTCCTTTGGTGACATTTATACTCCTTCAAGAAGCACACCTAGGACTATGATATTATACACCAGGAGTGGTGACTTCATTGTCCTTGATAATAAAAATAGTTTGTTGTAAAAAAAAAATCATTACAGATCTTTTCCATCTTTTATCTTGTGTGATGTCCTTCTTCAAGTTTTATTTCTTAAATTTTTATACTTAAATCTCTAAAATTTCTTAAATACCTACATTATTTTTCTCAGATGAGTCTCTTGCCAAGTTTTCCTTCAACTTGATTTTCCCTCCTCTTCTTGTTGTTTTATGAGGCCATATTATCCAAAACCTTCCACCATTCTTCTCCATAAGATTGTACAATTGAGTTTTCTAAATCAGCATTACCATTGGCTGCCATATTTCTCTACTACTCAAGTAAGTCAAGAGTTTGTTGCTCAAGGTGACTTGTAAGTTCTTCCAGTCTCATTATGGCAAGTGATTTATGCCAGTTAAATTTATAAATGAAATTATTTAATTTAAAGCATAGAAGTATAGAATAATGACATTTTATTTCATTTTGAGGGAAGGAACTTGATTGGCCTGCTAGTCTAACCCACATCCAAATGAAATCTCCAATATAACATAAATGACAAATGGTCATTCTATTTCTATTTTTCCTCTAGTGAGGAGGAACCCTGCCTCAAGGTAGCCCATTACACTTTTTATAGATAGCTCTAATTACTAGTAAGTTTTCTTCTACATCAAACTTAAAGTTATTTCTTTGCAAATTTTCCACATTGATCCTGCTTCTACCCTCTGGGACCAAACAGAACAAGTTCAGTCCATCTTGACAGCCCTTCAAATGCTCAAACACAGCTATCACATGTGCCCTGAGTCCCCTCTTCTCCAGGCTAGCTGTCCCCAGTTCCTTCATCTGATCCTCATATGACAATATTTGGGTTGTGGTCTGACCAGGGCAAAGAAGAGAGGAACTATCGTCTCTGTGTTCCTGGAAATTGTACTTCTCGATGCAGCCCAAGATAGCATTAGCATTTTTGGTTGCCATACCACACTGCTGACTCATATTGAGTTTGTCATACATTAAGGGAAAAAAACTTTTTTCCCACACATAAAAACACCTTGTATCTATGAAGTTGACTTTCTGAAACCAAGTAGAAGACTTTACATTTATCTCTATTGAATTTCACCTTTATTAGATTCAGCCTAACTCTGTCATTCACTAAGTTTCTTATCTCTCCAAGTCTGATGTCACCTGGAAATATGATAATATACCATTGATGCTTTGATCAAGTCATTGCTAAAAATGCAAAGTAGCACAGGGTCGAGTCCAGATCTCTGGGGCACTCTATAGGAGATCTACTTCAAGTTTGACTTTAATCCATGGTCAGCTGTTTGAATCTATTTAGGCAGTTCCAAATCTAACTAATTGTATTATCCTTTAACTCACATTTCTCCATCCTTTCCATAAAGATAGTGTAAGATACTTTATCAACAATTTTGCTTTAAAAAAATAGATAAATTGATCTCCTGAGTTAGTGACCCCACCAAACAAGAATATACAATGGAATCACATCTTAGGGGAAGTTTCAGGGTGGGGGGGCAGGGTAAGGAGGAATAGAACTCTAAAGTTAGAGCATAAAGTACAAATAGCTTACAGTCAAAATCACCACTGAAAATTCCTTAAGCTGCATAAAATATAATACTTTATCTTTAAGCAGCTGTAGCTGCAAAGGGGTTAGAGTGACTTTAAAGGGATAAAGTGAGATAATATATGTAAAGGGGATTAAAGTGCTATATAAATGCTATATATTATTAGTATTCATATCAGTATTAAAGGAAATCAGAGAGTTGTTGGACCTGAGATAGTTGCGATGGAAACAATTGAATGTAAATTTCCTTCTTCACACTAGCCAGCTCAGACTTCAATCAATAAAGAAGAGATAACCAGGACTTCTACTCAAATAGAAGAAAACACAAGCCCAGTAAATATTTCACTGCCTGGTAAAATGACGACTAAGGGAAAAGTAATCTTGAAAGGATAGCATGTGTAAGTATGATTCTATTATAGGGTAATTACATTACCAGGTAACTGTTTCAGCATCCTCATTCACAGAGTGGCAAGAGAAAACATAAGACAATCAGAGGGAACACAGTAACGACCTTCTAACTGAGCACTAAGACTGGCAAAGCCAACCAAGGCTGTCCTCTCATTAGCTCTCTCAGTCTAATCAGAATGAACAGACTATCTGTGAAGGTGATAAAGAGGAGCATCTAGAATGACTAGAATGACTAGAACTGGTGTTCAAACCAGTCAACAAACATTTAAAGCCTATTGGGTACCAGCACTGGGGATTCAAAGACAAAAGTGACCACAGTCCCTACCCTAAGGAGCTTACTGTCTAGCCAGGGGAGAGGACATGTGGATAGGTAGGGTATGTGTAAAATTACCTCTAGCATTTACATAGGGCTTTAAGGTTTGCAAAGTACTGTATATATGTTATCTCATTTGGTCACTGAAAATATGTACAAATTAGACACAAGGAGATTGAGGGTGGAGGGGACAAGAGTACCATGGGGGTAGAGGGGGTCAGGAAAGTCCTCAAGTACAAGATGGCACTTGAGTTGGACCTTGGGAGGAAAACCTAAGTATTCTGAGAGATCACAAATAAAAAGCATAAATTCTGGGCATTAGGGAACATCTGTGCAAAGTCTTGGTGGTGGTAGATGGTGTGCTACATATGAAGACCATTAAGAACAGCATTTTAGTTAGATGATAATGTATATGTAGAGGAGAATGTTGTGCAACAATGATGGAAAGGTAAG